>NW_017307355.1:468841-470639 GCF_000935625.1 Nanorana parkeri
GGGTTCAGGTAGCTGGGTTCAGGTAGCTGGGTTCAGGTAGCTGGGTTCAGGTAGCTGGGTTCAGGTAGCTGGGTTCAGGTAGCTGGGTTCAGGAATCAGTCAAGTGCAGGCGACGCAAATACTGAGCCAGCTTCGTGACTGCAGTTAGGGCCTAAATACCCTCCCAGGAAGCACCAGGTGATGGGATGATCCGTCACAGCTGGGGCACACCCACAGGTGAGTACTGGAGCTGCAGGTTCCTTACAGTCCTTGGCTGCTGGACACCCGCAGGTGAGTACTGGAGCTGCAGGTTCCTTACAGTCCCTGGCTGCTGGACACCCGCAGGCGAGCACAGGAACTGCAGGACCTGGCTCCAGCACCACCTGGGGGTGCTCTGGTCCTGACACTGCTAGATCCTGTGTTGAATGTATGATCCTGGCTCTGTCTACTGATCTGCTGCTTCCTGACTCTAGCTATTGTACTCGTTTAACATGCTCTCTGTGTTCCTAGACCTGATTTGGCTTAATACTCACTTTGGCTTCTGACTTGGCTCTGACTACGTCTTGGATTTTTGCCATTTTGTTTATTATCGCTTTCAATAAACCGATTTATGTTTTAACCTACACTTTTAGTTTCCGTCTGTTTTCTCGGTTCCCTGTCACTTATCTACTCTGTAACTATGTAACCTTCTCCAGACATAAGATTTAAATCTGATGGTTTTCATGGCTGACTGGCAGATTTCAGAGAAATGAGGGTGGCACTGTGTTCAATACGCCTTCCCTCTTCTCCCTACTAGTTTGTGGCTTGTCAGACCTCATTATCATCAAATAAGCATAAATGACATCCTTTCTGTGTTCATCACAAAATGTAGCCACAATTTTAAAGACAAATTCTGATGGTTGCTGAAGGCTACATTGCTTATTCCAGAACTCCTTCCCTTTCTTTTCCTTTTGTATTCATGTTTCTTCCTCTCTTCTCCCCTCCCTTCTTTCCCCTCTCCTACCCTCTTTCCCTCTCCTCTTCTCTTGTCCTCTCTCCTTCCCTCTCTTTCTTCCCCTCTCCTGTCCTCTCATCTCTTCCCATCTCCTTTCCTCTCTTCTCTTCCCCTCTCCTCCCCTCTTCTCCTCTCCCCACCTTTCCTCTCTTCTCTTCCCCTATCCTCCCCTCTTCTCCACTCCCCTCTCCTTTCCTCTCTTCTCTTCCCCTATCCTCCCCTCTTCTCCACTCCCCTCTCCTTTCCTCTCTTCTCTTCCCCTATCCTCCCCTCTTCTCCACTCCCCTCTCCTTTCCTCTCTTCTCTTCCCCTATCCTCCCCTCTTCTCCACTCCCCTCTCCTTTCCTCTCTTCTCTTCCCCTATCCTCCCCTCTTCTCCACTCCCCTCTCCTTTCCTCTCTTCTCTTCCCCTATCCTCCCCTCTTCTCCACTCCCCTCTCCTTTCCTCTCTTCTCTTCCCCTATCCTCCCCTCTTCTCCACTCCCCTCTCCTTTCCTCTCTTCTCTTCCCCTATCCTCCCCTCTTCTCCACTCCCCTCTCCTTTCCTCTCTTCTCTTCCCCTATCCTCCCCTCTTCTCCACTCCCCTCTCCTTTCCTCTCTTCTCTTCCCCTATCCTCCCCTCTTCTCCACTCTCCTCTCCTTTCCTTCCTTTCTTTACCCACTTATTACCTCATTTATATTCTCCTTGTAGACTTTGCGAACAGCCATGAAGAGACGGTATCTTATAGTTCCCCTAATTGCATTATTTCTTCTGACCTATGGCTGGTACGGGACCGAATTTCAGGTAAATTCTCTTTACATTTTCTTGTGTGTATATATATATA
>NW_017307355.1:472036-479397 GCF_000935625.1 Nanorana parkeri
TTTTTTATTTATTTTCTTGTATGTTGATAAGACTATGACATAGCAAACCAGGAAATGGCAATTAGGAAATTTATCCTCACCTTCAGTGTTGGTGACAGTTGGTTCCCCTCACTTTCTGTCCCAGGAACAGTTAGGAAGTGAGGACAAATTTCCCCAATGGGGACACGGGCAGCAAAAGAACTCTGACCACTCTTGAAAGGAATTCATATTAGTTTAACGTAGCTCTTGTGAATAACAGAAGTTCAGTATCTGTTTAAACTGGCACTTTTCTCCAGAGGGTGTCAGGAAGTTATTTCAGAGAAAAGCACCCCAGGACCACAAATAAGGGGGGAATGGATATGGAAATATGTCCTGCTTCTATGCTCACTGGCTGCAGCCCACAGTCCGTCACCCCCCATTCTTCACTCCTTCATTCCTAGGCAAACATGGGGTACAGGAGGCAGAGGGGGCAGCCAAGTACAGCAATCACAGGAGTTGGTTGGTATTTGAATTAGGGATGCACCGATACCGATACAAGCATCGGTATCGGCGGCGATACCGAGTATTTGCATGAGTACTCGTGCAAATACTCCAATACAAAAAACGAGTATCTGTGCCACGTCCGCCATCTTGAGGGACCCGAAACCGCCGCACACAGGACCTTCATAGCGTCTTCAATGAAACAAGATGGCCGCGAACTCCTCCTCCAAGTCCTCAGTCATCTGCTCCATTCTGACCTCTTCTCCCCCTGATTGGCCGATTGGATGATTGACAGGCTTCCTCACCAGTCAGGACTTCCCACTCCGGCTTGAGAAAGAGGCACTGGCCTCGAAACGCGTAGCCATTGGACAGCTCTCCCTCAGCCCCTCACTGACGTCACACCACGAGTCTACGCCGCCTCACACTGACAGCGAGACACAGTGAGCCGCGGCTGCAGAGACTCAGCGGGTTTCCCTCGCTTGACTCTCACTTGAGCCGTCGGGCTCAGCCTGGCCAGCTGAGACCTGGCGACTCTCCACAGGGACATCCCAAGTTACACCAGCCCCAGACGGAGACCATTCCAGTAACGTTTTTTACTCCTGATAGGCGTCCCCCGGTACAGGGTAATGCCTATCCCACTAACCACCAACGAATCAGCAAATAGTGAGTAATTTCTCCCATTTCCCTTTCTTTTTTTTGGTTGGTCACTACAATCCAACTAGGTTCAATACATCTCTGTTATTATTACCATATTTATTACCACACTTATGTTTATATCTATATCCATACCTATACAATACTTTTATGTTTATATTTATAACTAATAGGGCAGTAGCGCTTCCTATCCAATTCCTTTTCATTGTGTACAAGCAGGGTCCCTCTCCCGGCTCAAGGAGGAAGCACGCCCCCTACCACTAGTTGCTTAAACGCGCCTCACATCACCAGAGTAGTGCGCTTACTTTATTTGCCGCTTACTCTGGTGAGGAAGCCTGTCATCATCCAATCGGCCAATCAGCGGGAGAAGAGGTCAGAATGGAGCAGATGACTAGGCTGTGACACGGAGTGGCTGAAGCAGACGGAGAAGACGACACAGCAGGTTAGTACTGCAGCACCATATATACCAAAAAGATATACCAGCTAACAAGAGTGGCTGGTTTAAAAAAGGTTAACAGAGGATTGGGACAAGTACAGGTATTTCAATTACAAAAAGAGTTTATTAGATAAAATATCAGTTTTGGACATAGTGATATGATGTTTAACTGGTTTAAAAAAAAAAAAAGCATGACATACAATTATAAATCTTCAGGTATGCAGATCTGTTTGTATAATGTGCTCTCATATGCTAATCAGCTGAAACCATGTGGGAAAGAAACTGATTTTTTAAGAAGGAGGTACTATGTAACATCCTTGTTTCTCCCACTGGAGATTAATACGTGTATTTCAGATACCAGCGGACACCAAAGGATAATACGTTATATGAAACGTATTATCCTTTGGTGCTCATCTATTTTCCCCACTATGGGGATACAAGCCTTAGTTAGCAATGGCATGATCTAAATATTCATTTCATTATTCAATGTTTTTTTTTTTGCTGTACCTAATCTTCTTTTATAATATGAAAAAAAAAGACATCATATGATATCATATGAATGAACTGAATATTTAGATCATGCCATTGCTAACTAAGGCTTGTATCCCCATAGTGGGGAAAATAGATTATCACGTGTTCAGACTCCAGATTGGTCTGAAGTCTGGACATGTGCTTATCTATTTTCCCCACTATGGGGATACAAGCCTTAGTTAGCAATGGCATGATACATATTCTTTTCATGTTCATGTTCTTCATAATATTAAGAAACTGACCTAAAATCATGATTTTGTATTGCTTTAGAAATAATGTGACCTGTCCCTTTAAGAAAAAGTATCGGTAATTGGTACCGGCGAGTACTTGAAAAAAAGTATCGGTACTTGTACTCGGTCTTAAAAAAGTGGTATCAGAGCATCCCTAATTTGAATATCAGCTAATGTAATTTGAGGTGCTAGAAGAACCAAGTGCCAGGATATTATATTTTTTAGATACATACAGGTACACTTAAAAGGGAAGCTCTTTTGAGTGACGTGTTGTGGCTGCCATCACTGACCTCTTTCTGAACATGCTAGCTGCCTCTGGCTTCCATCTTTTGAATCACTGACCTGAAAAAAGCATGCAGCAACCAAAGTCAGATCTCCTAACGTCTTCCAAAGCTTGGTTTGTTGGTTGTTGTCTCCAAAGCTTGGGGCATCTGTGTCTGGCAGGGTAGAAGATTTCAACAATGGCTCTTATCATGTCCACTTTCCATTGTACTGGGATGGAAAAGCCATAGTTTCCATCTTGTTGTTCCATCCCAGCGAGGGCGTGGCAGCTCTTTGGAGATCTAGGCATACCAGTCCAGACATTATTGGATTAGAAGGAAAGTTTGAAAAATTTGGCATTGAGTCCAGCCCGACATGTGGCTTTGAGCTTGACAAGGAAGAGGGCAAGGAGATTTGTGAGTACCTAGATCGGGACTATGAAGAGGCCTTCTATTGCTACAAAGTGCCCAACTTCACCTGTGAAAGCCTGAATGAAATGAGAGGTTTTAATTGCCATGTTTCACATCTTACTCCTGAAGAAAGTCAACTTTTCATGAGGTATAATGATCTCCTAGCAGGTTGATTACCGAACGTTGCCAAATGAAGTGATGAGAGTATTACTTAACTGCTGTCCATACAAAACCTTTTTCTTTTTTAGTTTTCATTTAAAGCTGCCCATTCAAGGATTGATACTTACCTTCCAACATTTCCCTGCTGCTCTGTTCCTCCATCAAACCCAGTAGTCTAAACCCTAAATAAGGTTTATGTAGGATCGTATTGGAGCTTACTAGACATGTGCGATTCGTTTCGTTTCGAATCGAAATTCGGACGAAACTTCGGAAATTCGGAGATTCGGATGTATCCGAATTACAGGTATACCGAATGCAAACGAATCCGAATTTCCGATTCGTTTTTTGTTGACAAACTTTCATTTGTGGCCGAAATTTCGTTGCAGCAAAGTGACATTTGAGAACAAAAAAACGTTTTTCCCCTCTTAAATGTCACTTTGCTGCAACGAACAAGACGAAACGAATAAGAAACTAATTTTCATTTTCATCCGAATTCCGAAAAACGAAATAAAGCAAAATCCGAATCAAAACGAAATGAAACTAAACTAATTTTTTGCTGGTGCCCATGTCTAGAGCTTACACTGGGTTAATGATATTCTTCTATCTCTCACTTGACAGAGTTTGGACAAGAATTAGCTCTCTGAAAAGAAAGGAATAACCTCAACTTTCCTTGATGTTTGTCTTGTGGTTGGATTAATTAATGGGACTGTAGTTGTGTATTTAAATCAAACACTTTCTTTTTTTTATGTTTTTTTACATAATATGGGAGTAAACACCTAAATAATATACAAAATTAATATGAAGCACTAAACATGGAGGTAGAAAATATCACAATATAAATGGGGAGGGTGAAGGAAGTTAGATAGGTTATGTGGGAAGCCAATTTAAGATTTGGCATATATAATATGAAGACCGTTCAGGGTTGACCATGAAATGTAAATGTTAAAATATGGACTAAATTGCGAAAATAGCAGTGTCTTAAATGTGAGTTGTATGTATGTATGTGGTTGTAAATTATTATTGTTGTTTGTCTGGAAAAAAAATTTTTTTGAATAAAGAGGATTTAAAAAAAACAAAATAGATGAGACAGGGTGGAAACAGAGACAAAAAAATAAGACAATTTATTCACTTTTACAGGAACACACCAGAGAGGCTGTGATGGGCTAACTAAATTCTCATACCCTTTAAAGAGCATTTAATACAAAAAATAAATGTAATATATTGCAGCTTACCAGTCCTTAGTGGTGGTGTCTTCGTTGCAGAAAGTACCTGTTGATCTTGCCAGAAATGCCGTGTCCTTATCACTTCCTCCAAGTTTAAAATAAAGCACAACAATCTTTCTTGTGTAAACTACTTATCTCTAATGAACAAAGGCAGACATGTGTGCCTGTGTGACAACCATTCAAAGCATGAACCAAAGAAGAAGTGCCAGATCAAATTCATACATAAGTCCAAAAATAACTTTAATGATTCATAAAACAACAGCCAATGTGTTGATGTGGCAGAAGCCAGTAAAATGGCAGCAAACAAGCTGGTTTGATGGAGGAGGAATGGCTGTTGGCCCCACTAGAGAGATGTCCTATCACTTCCCACTGTATCTCATGACTGGGGGAAAGAGGTGGCAAAACCATATTATTAATTAGTAGATGTACAGTAGGTGCCAATCCCATGTTACTAGGAAATATAAAAACAGGGGCCATATAGGAGGGGATTGCGATCTAGTCCTTTCCCTATGGTCGATTCCATTTAACAACCCTACTACAACCCTTCTGTTTGCCTCGCAAACCACATATATATTTGATCCACAAATGACAAGCTGCCAACGAAAAAACACCTGCATTCAGGGGGGTGGAGCATGGCGGTGCATTGAAGTCAATGGCACCGCAGCCACGCCCCTCACCCGCAGTGCGTTCCGGTCCAGTGCGATCTTTCAAAAAGGCTTATTTATTTTTTACTATTTCTTATTTTTTATTTCATTTTAATTTTTTTTTACTGTTGGGGGGGCTTTGGGGAAATATTAGGGGTCTAAACAGCCCCCTGATATTTCCCTTTTAAAATAAAAAAAGAAATTGAGGACACAGAGTCCTCAATCTCTTTTTCTGCAGCCTCTGTTCTAAATGAATGGAAAGCACAGAGGCTTCCCATTCATTCAGAAACTATTCACTATCATCCAGTGGGAGAAGCCTCTGTAAAGAGTGCTACTCCCCATTGAGAAACTCATGAATGAACAGGAAGTGATGTAATACACTACCTGTTCATTCATAACTGGGGACACGTTGATGTCCATTTAATTGGACCGGTCGTCACGGACCAGTCGTCACAGGTTTTGTCTGTGACAACTGGTCCGATTAAATGGACATGAACGATATTTATTGAGTGCTGGTGATTTCTACTTTCCATTGTTGATTTGCACGGCGCCATCCGTCCGTGATTGTCACTGCGAGCACCACTATTGCTACTTGGGCCGGGAACGCTGTGAGGAGTGCTGGGGGACTCACCATCTCCTACCCAGTTATTTACAAACACTGGAGTGATCAGCTGATCGCTCCAGTATTTGTCCTGCACAGAGGAATCGGCTACGTCCTCTGCCGACTGCAGCGCTTCGTTCACTTCTCTTCGGATCCCCGCTGCATACAGATGGGGGAGAGCAGCGGGGATTCAGAGAAGCCCCACGGCAGGAGGACAGGACATCGCGATCTACCAGGGATCGCTTTGCGATCGACTGTTAGATCGCGATCGACCTAATGGGCACCCCTGGTCTACGCTCTTGCAGTGCTGTAAGGAAGCATTCCCATATATGCTTGCATCATCTCCTCTACCTACCTCCTTCTGTGATTTGTGACTATTAAGGGTTTCATGACTCGGGCATGTCTTGTGCTCACACTGAAGCAAACCGTACCAGACTCTAAGTAAACCATGCACTATACCTCTTCTAAGGGGTTTCGCTTATGCATGTATGGGCACAGTTCAGAGTGCTCACACTTCACAAGCAAACCAGACTAAGGGTGTTATGGTGCCCAAGCAAGGTTAAAACCCCTGGGGCTTCATGTATAAATCTTCTGGCCGGCGTATAGCTGGGCAGATGCCATTTGCACAGCACTAGTGCCACTAGATGGTGCTCATGAGTATAGGTAATATACTCATAATCACCAGCTAGGGGGGAACAATGCCATGCGAATGGCATGTGCCCAGCTATATGCCGGGTGTAACTGTTATATATACCCCCTAATGTAAGTCCACCCTTAGTACTAAATACATAATTATAAATAGATAGGTTGTGAAAAGTATACGCTCACATGTAAAATAAAATTTAAAATAAAGAGAGACAGACATTCACATTTGCCACATAGTGCAAATTAGTTATCTGTATGCCGTGTGCCTCCTATAACGCAGCCACTTGGGCTGCTATGACTATTGTTACGTCACTTGGAAGTCAGGGCTCTGTGCAGTCCACATAGTTTCCTCCATGCTAAACTCCTCAAACCATGTCTGTATAGATTTGGCTTTGTACACAGGGGCACAGTCATCCCGGAACAGTGAACGACCTTCTCCAAACTGTTGCCACAAGGCTGGAAGTGCACAATTGTCTATAATGGTTTTGCATACTTAAAGTGACATTAAACCCTCAGATTTTTTAACCTAAAACAATACTGTAATGTGTGCCTTACTGTAATCCATGGTTGTTTCCCTTCTCTTTGATGCTCTTCCTTTTAAATCTGTATCTGTTCTCATGCTTGGAGAGAACTTCCCTTTTCAGCTCAGGGCCTCTTCCTGTAGTGCTGGCTCAGGTTACAGCCTATAGAAACGTATACACATACACCGTTTGAGACAAGGCAGTCTGCTGAAAAGGGAAGTTCTCTCCAAGCATGAGAACAGATACAGATTTAAAAGGAAGAGCATCAAAGAGAAGGGAAACTACCGTGGATTACAGTAAGGCACACATTACAGTATTGTTTTATGTTAAAAAATCTGAGGGTTTAATGTCACTTTAAGCATCAATAGTACCCTTCAATGGAAACACCTGAACCTGATCATTTGGAAGTGAGTTCACTTACTCTTGGCCGTATAGTATTTTGTGGTGACCACAAATGGCCACAACCCTTCAGCCATATAGCGAGCACAACAGTTTGCAACTAGAAGTAGCTGAACATCAACAACATTAGAGAATGCAGTATTTTATTTTACCATTGAAGGGAGCACTGAGAGTACCAATACCTCCGA
>NW_017307355.1:479461-480834 GCF_000935625.1 Nanorana parkeri
TACTTTCATTATCTATCAATAGCAGATTCAAATACTTTGCTGTGACCCAAAGCATCAAACTGCTAGGAAGGGATGGGGAGCTAGAGCCAAAGTGGGACTTTCTGTATTGGCAGAAAAGGGCAGAAAAAAAGTATCATAGGTCTATTTAGGTCCATGCTGCCACTACTTGTCATAACCTGCGTTTACTATCACATTAGGACATTCAGCAGACTCTTTTTCGTATGTGCACCTATTCTTAGCTGCTCTGTTGAAAAATCCTGTGTACAGAGCACAGTAGCTTAAGCTTCAATTTGCACACATTGAACAAGATAGAGAAATGACCCATCCACTTTCTCTCTTCTCTGTGTCTGCTCTTTTCAGACAGTCTCTGCTCTCTGTTTAGACCCCATGAGTGCTCTGTGACAGCAGTGTCATAGTATTAAATGTTTATATTTAAAATGGATAGTAAGAAACATATAAAACATTAAACAACAAGCATAAACTTTAAAAGGAAACAATGAATCCAAAATCATTATAGTTTCCCTTAAAGCTGTAGTCTTTCCACATATTTTTTACTTATGTTTTTTCTCTAAGTCCCTCTCTTGTCTCTCACTCTCACCCTCTCTTTATTCCTCTTTCTCTCTTTATTACTCCCTATTCCTCTCTGGTCTCTCGCTTTCCCTCTCTCTATTCCTTTCTCATCTCTCTTTCCCTTGCTTCTATTTTCCTCTTTCTTTCTCTCTTTCCCTTGCTTCTATTCGTTCTTTCTTTCTTTTTATTTCTTTCTTTCTCATTCTCTCTCTGGTCTCTCTCTATTTCTTTCTCTCTCTTTCCATATTTTTGTACTCATTTCCTGCTTTCTTCCCGCCTTAATGACTATTCCCTGCTTTCTCTTGCTCTCTCTCTCTCTCTCTCTCTCCCTCTCTCTGTCCTGCTTTCTCTTTCATCATTCTCGTCCTCTTTCTCTCCCTCTCTCTCTCTGTATCACATATCTCTTCTTTCACTATCTCTCTTCCTCTCTTATCTCTTTTTCTCTACCTCTTTATTGCTCTCTCCTTACTTTCATACTCTTTTGCTGCTTTCTTCCCTCCTGTTTTACTCTTCCCTGCTCTCTTTCTCTTTTTCCATGTCCTGCTTTATCTCTCACCATTCTCAATATCTCTCTATTCCTCTCTTGTCTCTCTCTCTCTTTATCACTCTCTTCTCTCTTCCTATTCCTCTCTTTCTCATGTTTTTCTCTCTCTTTCTCCCCCTATTTTCTGGCTCCTTTCCTGCTTTCTTCCCCTCTGTATTACTCTTCCCTGCTCTCTTTCTCTCTCTTATTTTCATGTCTTGCTTTCTCTCTTACCATTCTCTCTCTCTCTCTCTCTCTCTCTCTCTCTCTCTCTCTCTCT
>NW_017307355.1:480846-514972 GCF_000935625.1 Nanorana parkeri
CCTTTATCTTCTCTTCCCTCTTTTCTCTCTCTCGCTCTCTCTCTCTCTCTCTCTCTCTCTCTCTCTCTCTCTCTCTTCTTTCCGTGCTCTTTATCTAATCTATCCATTTTACAAGCAATGAGGACCCACCTAAATATACGAAATTGTGTTAATCATCTCGTCACTTCACAAACATCCGCCATTCTGAAATACTCTGATTGTAGAATGTTATTTTGTTTTCTAAGGTCAAATGTTGCTGTTGAAATCCCCCAAAAGTTCCCACCTATAATAGTAACCCAATGTAACGGTAAGATGCTTGTTTTCCTTTGCTTTCTTTTTTTTAAAATATATTATTCTGCCCAGATTAAAAAATAATATGATGGTCATAAGGCTGGAAAATGGTGATGGTGTATCCCCAGTCACGAAGGGTCAGTTAGGATTATCAAACTATTTTATTGACTAAGAAAACATTTATTTTTTGCTTCCTACAGCCCAAAACTCTGTTGTAGGTTATTGAGTTTGAATGTACTGAACCATATAGTGATGACAGGCTATGGTTGAGTCTAATATGGCTGATTTCTCTAGCATTGATTGCATGACTGCATCTTTGAAAATCTAGGAGTAGATAAAGAGATATACTTCTTGGCCTTCTTGGCCACCGGGTCCAACCATTTATTTTGCCATACTGGGCTTGCCAACTAGAAATTGGTGTTGAAAAACAAAGCTTGTCGAGCCTTCAGAAAGTAATGTGTTCAACTTTATTGATTTCATATCCTGTGTGATCTTTTTTCCAGACTCGACTGTTACTCCCAAGCCAAAATGTCAGACAGGAATGTGGTCTCCTTTCCCAAGTGGATATTTTATCCAAAATATTTGGAATCCCGTCTACTGCAATATGACTGTCTACAGAACCGGAGAATACTTTTTGAGATGTCTGAAAGGAAAGAATCTTTTCCTCATAGGAGATTCTACATTGCGGCAGTTCATAATGCACTTTACTGATGGCATCCAAAGTAAGATTTATATGAGCAAAGTACTGTAGTATTTATATAACAATCACAAATTTCAGTGAGGCGCCATGCTATAACAACTACTGTTCCATTGATGGTTCTTATAGACACGTTCTCATGATGTTGGATCTCTGAGCAATGATTTATTTGGTTGAGTACTAGATGGAACCTGAGATCCGTTCATGAGGCTTCTTGCAAGATATAGATAGCACTTTAGAACTGCTCTGCAGGTTCACTATCAAAACAAAACCTGTTGATGCTGGTGAAATTCCATGGCAGGGTGTTAAGCCTGTTTGCTTGGCTAGCTTTAAAATAGACTATATGATCAAAAGTTTGTGGACCCTGACCATTGCACTTATGTGAGCATGTTGGAAATCCCATTTCAAAGCCATGGGCATTAATATGGAGTTGACACCCCCCCCCCCCCTTCTCTTTAACAGCTTTTCCCCTGTAACAGTCCCCACTCTCTTGGGAAGACTAGCCGCAAGATTTTGGAGAGAGTTTGTTGAAATTTGTGCCTATTCAGCCAAAAGAGCATTTATGAGGTACTAATGTTGTAAGAGGATTTGGTTTAAAATCAACATTCCAAGTCATCCTAAGCCCTCATTCACGCTGGAATCAGCCTGCACGTACAGCTCCGTGCTGCGTGCAGGGCCGTACCAAGGCGAGCAGCTCCCGGGAAGAACAGGTGCTGCGTGTGATTAGTACGTAGCCCCTGTCCTTCTCTATGAGACTACACGACCGTATGCCCCCCCTACGCTCACCCGCCCTGCACATACGCACGGGTGAGCGTACTCGTACGCTGACAGGATGGATCCTGTCTGCATCCGAGCCAGGAAACACGCTCCCCTATGGACCTGCACTTGAGGTGAGCGTAGGTCGGCGTACGGCCACATAGTCCCATAGAGAAGGACAGGGGCTACATACTAATCACACGCAACACCTGTCCTTCCCGGGAGTTGCTCGGTACGGCCGTGCACGCAGCACGGAGCTATACGTGCAGGCTGATTCCAGTGTGAATGAGGGCTAAAGGTGTTCATTAGGGTTGAGGTCAGGGCTCTACGCAGGCCACTCAGGTTTCTTCACACAAAAATCCTCAAATCTTGTCTTTGGCTGGTTTTGGGCACAGGGGCGCACTCATACTGGATGGATGGTATATCTCTCCCTTGTTTAGGTGGTGGTCCCGTTAAGGTCACCTTGTATTCAGGGTTCTCGCCAAGCAGGGTGAGGGGTTCAGGGTGAAGGGTTCCGGGTCGGACTTGTAAGGGAAACTGCTAGGCAGTCTTCCCAGAGTTGTTAATTATACATGGGTCCTGGAATCTGGAGGCTCAGAGAGATTTTTGGGATGAGCCTCCATCCCTGACTACAGCCAGTTCTGGTAATGAAAGGGTTAACCCACCAACCACAGGGTGTGTTAAAAAGGATCAGGAAGCCAGTCAGTCTGTGTCTGTGAGGAGTGTTTGGAGCAGGACACATGGATGTGTGTGTTAAGTTGTGGAATACCCTCTACCGAGACACTGCTGGGGCACCTGTCTCCATTCTGGAACCCTCTGTGAACAGGCTGGGACTCTAACCCTGAGGCTGGGACTCTAACCCTGAGGTGGGACTTGGTATACAGGCGCTTAGCCGAATGTTGTGTTTGCTGACAATAAGCCCTGTTGATTTTATAATTCTGCTGAATATAAGTCATTTTTATTTGATTGTTTGAGGAAAAGAATAAAGTTTTATTTGCTGGTATGGCTGACTACGGGTCATATCCGCCCTGAATATTACACCAGCAACCTACTAAAGAAACAAAACAGCTTGGAAACTATATTGCTCTCAATTAACACTTATTCTTTCCTCCAACAGTTGTGAATTACTTTCGTTACCATCTAAAAGGATGGTCCGGTTGGTCAAAGACCCTTGAAGCCCTAAATATGGAAAAGGACCTTTATGTCTCCTATAAAAGACATGGCTTTCCCCTGGAGCATAGTGCTTTCTACTACTTCAAGGAAGACATGTACACGAGCCGTCAGATTGATTTACGTGGCGGAGGGAAGGACACAATTTTTGTTATAACCCTGGGCCAGCACTTCAGACAGTTCCCTCTTAAACTTTTCATCAAACGGGCACTCAACATCCACCGAGAGGTAGAACGCCTCTTCCTCCGGAGTCCGGACACCAAGGTTATCATTAAATCAGAAAACATCAGGGAGATCTTTGCCCCAGTGGAAACACGGGGAGACTTTCATGGCTATACCCAGTATCTTGTACTCAGAGAAGTTTTCCAGGGCCTTAATGTGGGCTTTGTGGATGCCTGGGACATGACAGTGGCATCTGCCACAGCGTCTGTTCATCCTCCAGGGAACACGTTTGTCAGTATTATGAGCCTGACATTTAGTTTTGCTTGTTAATTTGAAAAGATTGTGATGAAGGAACAACGTAGAATCACAAACACTTTCTTTGGAAAATGCCCTTGGGATTTTGGGAGGTGTCCATATGGTGGGGCAAAACATATATGCCCCAGGCCCTCCTAGTTACATACATTGCTACTTAGTCTGTCCATTGTCTTTCACTTGGGACCTCCATGTTGCTGTAGACCTACTGGATACCAAGTATACAATACCAAGATAATGGCTTAGAGAAAATTAACTATGTGATTCTCATCTCAGATTAATATGAATATTAACTATGACTATGCATTATGTCATATTTTTTTTAACTGTGTAACAACACAACCAGAGAACGCATAATACAAAGTTGAGTGAGGAATAATTATCAGAAAGTACACGGGCAGGCATGTCCTCTATGGAGGGCGTGAGCGCACCTGATGGGAAGGGACGATATAATACAAGATATCAAAAGAAACAAAGAGAACTGAAAAGAAAAACTTTAGGAATAACGAGAGTCGGAGTAAGTGGTAAGAGTGAGGAATCTAAGAAGAGAAAGGGAGACAGCAAGGGACAAGGTGATGGTGCGATGGAAATGAATAAGGAGGGAGGAGCTTGAGCCCTTCCTTTTTTAGAAGAGCCTCAATTACCGCAACCGTCCAAATAAATCCATGCAGAGAAGGGACCAAAACGACCCTGTGTTAGAGTTAGGGGAAGGCAAAAAGACGTTTTTGCTGAAATGCCTATAAATACATGTAACCCCACTCTCCTTTTCTGACCAACAATATGAAGTTACATCAAAAGATTTGACTTCCTGTCCTAATAAAAAAAACATGGATAGGTTTGAAGTTATTAAAGACATCAATCTTTTTGTGAGAAAGCTAAGCTAATGTTAAAACAGTGACATGATAAAGACAACTTACCATTGGGAGGTTTGTTGAAAGATTGGAATTATTATTATTTTTTTTTTAAAGAAGATGGTAGTAGAGTTTTGCGTGATTTATGTGAGGAAGGTAACATTTCTGATGAGGGGGAAGGATTGAATGAACAAGCAGAACACGAAAAGAAGAGATCTTAAAGCCTAAATCTTCCATGTTCCACCCTGGACACAGAATATTCATTTATTCAATTTTGTTAAGAAGGTGAGTGATGCTACCATGAGAATACGCCCACATAAGATCATGTAGCGCTCACCCCCCGAAGGAGCCGCTGGAATACTCGGCTCATCCATAGCCTGTCTAGGGGATTTTAGCAACCAGCTGCCCTACTAGCATTAACCGCCCTCTTCTTGTGTCCAACAGAGCTGAGATCTAGGCCAAAAATATGATGCTGAAGAAAGTTTATTAGAACTCTTGAATAGGGAGAGAGGGTTTAGGGCTTAGGACATCTATGCGAAACATAGACAAACTCCAGACTCACCGGTGCCCTTCAGAATTCCAGTGCAGATTCAATAGGAGCACACGCTGACCCTGGGTATATGAGCATTCTCTGAATAGGGATAGGTACAGAATCTTCAGTAGGAGAGACACCAGACTTGCTCCTGAGGTCCACTCTATTCCAGGCACCTCCACCAGATAGCAGCTTCCCTAGTTCTTCTCCTCAATCAGTAGCAAAGGCCTCCTCCAGGCTTGAGGCCTAGTGAAACATTTCCTGCACTTGAGGATTCCCACCCCCAGGGGCAGGCTGGACAGAACCGAGTCCTGACTGGCTTTTGGGCTATCCCAGAACTGGACTGAGCACATGACAATTCCTCTGAGTATATATGCCCTGTCCCAGCATGCACCACTGGCTAGGAGAGTACCAGTAATTGGCTGGTGGACTGCACACACACTCACAGTGTGCCTCATTTGCTGTCCCACACAACAGTAGAGTCAAACTCCACCCAGGCAGGTACAATCAATGCCAGAACACCTGGAGTTATCAAGGTAAATGCCAACTATAATTGAGCCAGACTGACTACAGCTCTGGCAATCACTATATTTCGAGGTCAGTTGTGTAAAGCAAAGTGCAGAGGTCAGTGTAAGTAATGCAGAGTGCTGAGGTCAGTGGTGTAATGCAAAGTGCAAAGGTCAGTAATAAGTAACACAGAGTGCAGAGGCCAGTGGTGTGATGCAGAAGGCAGAGGTCAGTAGTAAGTAACGCACTGTGCAGAGGTCAGAAAACACCAGAGAACTGCACTCTCCGGTGTAAATGCAGGGGGACTTCCATGGCTACGCCCAGTACCTGGTGCTCCGGGAGGTCTTCCAGGGCATCAACGTGGGTTTTGTGGACGCCTGGGACATGACGGTGGGGGTCGGCTCGACAATCGTTCACCCTTCCGGCCACACGTTTGCCAGTATTATGAGCCTGGTGTTCAGCTTTGCTTGTTAATAAAAGCTGTTGAGACATCAAAATATAGGCTGAGTGTCTCTGGTCTTAGAGTGGGTATTGCAGTAAATTAAAAGTGCACATGGATACATTCCTGACGTGTCACAATATCCATTTTTATTATTTTATTATTTTTCAAAAAAAGTTCCAATGTTTATTATTAAAGTGCATTCTATCTATCTATCTATCTATCTATCTATCTATCTATCTATCTATCTATCTATCTATCTATCTATCTATCTCTTATGATAAGTATTCCAAAGGAAAAGGTTCTTTGTTCATAGAAGCCAATCTGGTCTCCGGATCCATAATTAATTTGGAGTGTAAAATTGACAGTTTGATCATCTGTATATATTGTAATTTGTTTATAGTGTTAGGTTGAATCATTCCTATAGATAACAAGAACATTTTCTTCACAATATTCCTACACAAATCCCAGAATAATAAAACCACAAAGTAACTGCGGTCATTAAAGGGATAGAAGGCCTGAGTTATGAAGACCCCATCCAGCAATTAAACTTATTCAACTTAGAAAAGAGGCGCTTAAAGGAGAACTATGGTGTTAGGGCTTTTCCCCATAGTTCTCCTTAGGGTAACGGGAGAACACAAACTAGCGTCCTCCCGTCACCCTAAGCTCAGTATACCGCGAGCTATAGCTCGCGGTATACTGAGACGTCACAGCTGAAGCGGATGCCGACAATTATGTCTGGATCCGCCCAGCTGCATGAGTGACAGCTGGCTCTGCCTATCTAGAGGCAGAGCCAGCTGTACCCGCCCCCTCCCCCCGTCCGTTCCGCCAGTCAGCACTGCAGTATCGGAGCGGGGAGTGGGGAATCCAGCCCCTCCCCTGTCACGGCAGAGAGCCGTGACAGGATCGAGGAGTGAGCAAATGCCGGTATGTGTTCGCTCACTTCCCGATCTACTGAGCCGACCTGTGACACAGTCTCATTGTCACAGGTCCGCTAGAACTATGAGGTGAGTGAAAAGCATTCACCTCATAGTTCTCCTTTAAGAGGGGACCTTATTGCTGTCTACAAAATCATCAATGGTGACCACATTATTCGGAAAAAGTTGTTTATATCGAGAACCATATTGAAAACACGAGAACACATTTCCCATCTCATGGATAGGGAGGATCCATGCAGTGAAGATGACCTTCCTGCCTAAGTTGCTCTACGTGTTTCGGACCCTGGCGATTCCCATCCCTGGCCATATCTTCCGCATTCTCCAACGCAGGATACTCGCGTTCATCTGGGGCAACTCCCGTCCCCGACTCAACCGAAAACTGCTATATCGCCCCAAGCTTTGTGGCGGTCTGGCAGTTTCTGATCTTCGTGCATACTATACGGCTGCCACCATTGCCCCCATAGCCCTCTTACACTCAACAGCCGAGCTCCCGCTTTGGGCGTGTTTGGACATGGTGGACTGTCATCCCCTGCCCCTCACGTCCCTGCTATGGCAACAAATAAAACCTTTGTGAAAGAAAACACGAGAACACAACACAAGGTTAATTCCTCAAAGTCAGTTCCTCTAGTTATATAAAATATGAATTACTTTTACAGCAATCCTGTAGACGTTTCCAAGCTGTATATTCACTAATTGTATCCAAATTTATTTGGTATGTGTACATGCACAAATCACCATGAACCCGGAAAGCTCAAGGACCCCTGGGACCTACCGACTCCATAGACTGCACATGGTCTGCTAGTTATATAGTTATGTCCTTGCTCTGAAGTGATAGATATTAAGGGTGAAAGATCTGTTGCTTATTTTCTATAACCGTCCTACTCCCCCCAGCTTCAACCAGTCACTGCAGCCAAAGAAGATAACGGGAAGACATTTTTTGTCTGTATTTCCTGCTTTAATTAAAACACCAAGTGCAGTAAAGGCAGATGCAGAATTCTTAGCTTTATGGCCTCTGCATGAGCTTTAACCGCATTGTCGCAGCATTTTTATGTGAGAAGGTAAACATTTATGGCGTGATAAAAATATATGTTGACTGCGTGACCATATTGTGATGGAGCGCAGGTCCGATCCCCCTCTATGTCACCAACATATCACTATACGCATTTCTGAGCCTATCATGCCGACACAAAGACTTGATGATGACACTCTCGGCCTCACCATGCACAGAGATTCTCCAACTCACGGGACAACAATCTAAGGCCAGTGGACTGAGAGCGATTGTCACCGGGGTTAGTTAACATCGCAGTTAATCCTTTACACATACAAATAATATCTGTCACCACATGTTCAATGGAAATACACAACGTTCTCAGCAAATGTTGTGACAATCCAAAACTTAAGCAATGCCTGTAATGTCCACTGTCCCTCCAGACGGGAATATGTTTTACAATATGGTAGCGCTCTTCACAGAGACAAGGATACTTTAAGTTGTGATTTTGAGAGTAGAGAAAAGCTTAACAATTTTAGAAGATTGTTTCTATTTAAAGACGTTGCAGAAAAACATAAAGAAAAGGATGTTGTTGCAAAAAGAGAGACAAATAAAAAAACAGTACAATGAAAAGTACTTGACAAATTCCTGGTTTTATGAGTCCCAGCAGAGTCCAGACAATGAAAAAAAAGATGGAACTGAATTGGGCTCTGTTAGGCTTCCGATTTCAGAGTTACCCAGGATTCGATCACACTGCCAGCTTCAGACAAGTGCTTTGGAATAAAGAGCCACACCAAGTTGTGTATTCACTCTACATTCAAAGGTTTATTGTGAAAACAAAAGATTATATGGACAGTGAAAGGGGCGATGGCCGAGCATAAACCAATGCAAAGACATACACGTATACAAAACTAATTATAATATGGGCCATAGAACAGCCACAAAGAAAGAAATTAGCTGGACAGTTTCAAGGTCTTATGTTTCTTTCACAAAGATAAGGAAAAGTTAATTTGGCCAGGAATGCAGTTTTATGATTTTGGAAGCAAGTAAACTAGTTTCTGTAGAAAACACCATTTTCTCTTGTTCAAACATTAACTATGTGTATACCAGAAACAGGCAAATGGTTATTTGCCCTTTCAGGCTCTCTCTCGGTAAGGCAAAGGTTCTGATGTTATGGTTAGCCATAGCTTCTTCTTCGATGATACACAGGAGCATCTTCTTTTGATGGTAGAACAAGAGCTTCCAGCTGCCTTGTGCAGCAGCTTTTTGTGGGCCCTCTGGGGGTGTCACTGAGCCAGCCCCACACCCAATCTGGAAGGCTCAGTGAGGTGAACAGGAGGGATAAAGCGATCATGATCTGCTCACCAGCCTCTCCAAACCATCATTTTTATAACAATCACCATATTTATTATTACTACTACCACTTAATAAAAATAGATTGTAGGTGTGTTATGAAATTATTCATTATTAATGCTTCGCCCCCAGGTCCAAAGTTATCAAGTTATGAATATTGAGTGAGATTGGAACTTAAAGTGACACTCAGGAGTTAAATCTTTAAAATAAATTCAAGTACCTCGGCTGTAGATACTGTAATCATCTCTGAATTGGTGCTGACACTGTCCTTCCTTCTGGATGGGGGCTACTTTTGTTCCCCATGGTCCCCGTGTGTGTTGTAAAGTAGTCGCCGCTCCAAGCTCACTTCCGTGATGGACTACAATCTCAATACAAATGAGTGAACTAAACCTGGGATTGTAGTCCATTATGGGAGCGAGCTTGGAGCGGTGACTACTTTACAACACACACAGGGACCAAAAGTAGCCCCCCTCCAGAAGGAAGGACAGTGTCAGCACCAATCCAGAGGTGATTGGAGGATCTACAGCCGAGTGATACACAAATAAGATACATTTTTGTTAATAGTTAAGGTACTTGAATGTATTTTTAAGGTTTAACTCCTGAGTTTAGTGTCACTTTAAAGGTAACCCTGACCTTCAAGGAAAAGTGTCTAATTTTTTTCATTCTGCTTTGCTCATTAGTGGTTGAAATGTATTTACAATTCCAGCATCGGGTCTCTTGTAACTCTTAACATTTGGTGAGATGACCTCTCAGAGCCACAATTGGTACCAGAAGACTTCCCTCTGATGGACGCTGTAAGCCTGAAGGGAGAGCTATGGGTCCCACTCTGGTCAATTTATCTCCACTCAGAGCCATTAACACAACATATCTAATTATTACACATGCACCTTGTAATTCCTCCTCTGGGGCTAACCCCCATCCATGATCAACTATCAAACACCAGAGCATCTACTGACATTTTGGAATTTGATGGGTGAATGAGGGGAGTCCTAGTGGTAGGATGGACAGGGCCTTTATCACAATTTGAACAAAAACCAAGAGTGCGTGTACAACATGGGTCTACAACCAAAGTGGAACTATCCCGCACCTTCACCACCACAGCTGTTATCTGAGAATAGATTGGAGCCGGGTCACATTGGCTTTTACATGTTGCAAATGATCATTTAATTAATCATTTACAGATGTACAACAGGTTTTATAAGATAAACTATGGGATTACATGTATTGCTGACAAGACTTGTTTTTGTTATTGGCATATTAATATACTTCTAATTTACATAATTTTAAAGTAAAGCAGAGAAAGAAAAACCCAACACCCCAGTAGTGCCGCCCTCTCCATATTAAAAAGAAAATTTCCATACACACCTTTTTTCCAGGTATCTCTATCTGGGACGAATGACGTGCTATTTTTCTTCAGACAGTGGGAAGATCTTGATGATACAGGGAGTGGCAGAATGCATTCTCTTCTAAGTTCAGTGTGGGCAGCCTTGACACCCTGGGCTCACAGGAAGTGAGTTTAGTTCTGGTGAGCAGTGTCTTACAATGGTCATCTTCTATTTATAAGGGTTAAACCTTAACCTTTATTCCAAATATATATTTAAAAAACCTATTGTGTGCTTTGCGTTGCTATAACTGCTAAAAACAGCTGGAGTTAGACTTTCATTTGTTTGGCTTGTACTTAAAGTGACATTAAACCCTCAGATTTTTTAACATAAACCAATACTGTAATGTGCGCCTTACTGTAATACATGGTAGTTTCCCTTCTCTTTGCTGCTCTTCCTTTTAAATCCTCATGTCTTCTCATGCTTGGGAAGAACTTCCCTTTTCAGCTCAGGGCCTCTTCCTGTAGTGCTGGCTCAGGTTACAAGCCTATACAAACCTATACACAGACACCGTGTAGCCATTCCTGAGACAAGGCAGCCTGCTGCAAAGCAGAAGCTCTGCAGAGCATGAGAAGAGATACAGATTTAAAAGGAAGAGGGTTTAATGTCACTTTAAAGGCCTATTTATAAAGCAGTTATTCTAACATTCACTGCAAGTGAATCTTCCTGGTGCATGTGCTTAAAATGACCGTAAATGTTTGTTAAAAAAAATAAAAAATCACATTTGCATTTAAATAATCCCCTTAAAGCCTATTTAAAGCTACATGTCAGTCTAAGACTACCCTGTCCTTCTGGTGACAACCCCACTGTTGGATTTCACTTCAAAAGGAACTATAAAAGGAAGTGGGAAAATAACAGATCTACTGGCAGGATCAACAGGTAATACATCTACATTACAGGGCACAAAAATACAAATAAAATTTAGGAAGCAGGTATGGTTACTGACAATTCTTATTTAAAGCTCAACGCCAACATAAAATAGCAGTTATGGAAATTCAATATAGAAATACAGATTAATTTGTAGTTTTTGACCATAGATACCATTTACGCTGTTTGCTTGGAGTCTCGTCAGCCACTAACACTTGTGTTTGCTTCCTGCAGTCATTAAATATTTCCGTTACCACGGGTCAGGGTGGGTCGGTTGGCATTTGGCCCTGGAAGCCATGAATATGACAAAGGCCATTTACTTCTCCTACAAGAGACACGGCTTTAAATAAGCACTCCTGCTTTATCAGGGCGCTACACGGGTAAACATCTTTATTAGGACAACCAACACATTGTTACCGAATATGAAAAAAATGGTTCTAGGTGCAGCACAGTGGCGTAGTGGTTAGCGCTTCTGCTTCCCGGACAGGTCACTGTCTACAAGGAGTTTGCATGTTCTCCCTGTGCTTGTGTGGGTGTACTCCGGGTACTCCGGTTTCCTCCCACACTACAAAGACATGCTGGATGGTATATTGGCTCCTGTCTAAACTGGCCCTCATATGCATGTGAGATAGGGACCTTAGATTGTAAGCTCCTTGAGGGCAGGGACTGATGTGAATGAATAGTATGTAGAGTGCGGTCTAAATTGATGCTGTCATATAAACAGTAAAAACATCAGCTAGCCTCCGACTATTGACTGATTCACTCTTCCCATGGACCACCAATAAAGATCCTCCTGCCACTTATCAACTCTTGCAATTGGGTAAGTACCATATTTTACCTTAGATTGTAAGCTCCTTGAGGGCAGGGACTGATGAGAATGTGTAAAACTGTCAGCTCTATATAAATACTAATAATAATAAACTGAACCTTAAATGCATACCAGTAAAATGGCATTGAACTCAGTAACACAGCTTTTAAAGGGAATCAATCCTAGGAGGAGTTGGATTATAATATCAGTAAATTAAACATGTGCAGAGGTTGCTTCTAATTTTATTTTTATTCATGATCCCATTAGGTAATCATCAGTGGAAAATCAGCGCTGTGTCTCATAAACCACTGCTGGGTCTTGTTTTGTGTCCTTTGTTAGGGCTGCCGATCTCTTTGTGGTCACTTCCTGTCTACATGCACTCCAGTGATGGCTCTTCTTAGGGCAGGTTTCCTGATGGTGACCTCAGTGGACCATGCCTGGAAATATTTCATAACCAAATCACTATCACCCTTAGAAGTAACACACCTGGTACAACCTTTCCGCTATACTAAATGGTACTTGAAAGCAGACCTGTCAAATTCGTTGGGGAGTCTACGCTTAGACACGGTTTAAACCTTTGTACACGATTCAGGAATTCACGGCTCCCTACTATGAAACTATATAAAACAATAAATTTGGGAGAATCCCAGGGTATAGTTATGTGGAAGGGCAATATGCGTAGTATAGAGTTCACAGATGTTATTATGAAAACTAGCCTTTAAGGATGTTGATGGATGTAAAGGGATGCGCAATATGTATGTAACTCAGTATTAATACTTTTAGCATCTTTGATATGTGTTAAAATTTGAAAATAAAATAAAATTTTATTGGAAAAAAAAGAAATGGCTCCTTGTAGTCTCCTTTGGAAGCCTAACTCACACTGCTTTGGCTTTGGCTGTCTGTGAAGATTTTCAGCATGAAGAGTTTAATGGAACTTTTTTTCTATATACCGTAAACTCCCCATCATCCGGCATTCAAGCAACTAGAACTCTCAAGCAACCAGAAAAAAACAAACAAAAACATATGTCCTCATTTTTTTTTCTTTTGCCAGTTGCTTGATAGACATGTACACACTAAAAAAATTTGTCACCAACTAATTTTTTTTTTTCATGTGCAATAACCAGCCTGCTATTGGCTATGGCAATGTAAAATAGCCAATAGCAGAATCTAGCCAGCAGATAAATAGGGCGGGGTTGTTGCTTGAGAGTTAATAGTAACTCTGAAGCAACCAGAAACTACAGTTATTCGGCATCTACCAATCCCTATAGGTGCCCTATAACTGAGAGCTTACTGTATATCTTCTAAGGGACCCTTTTCTCTTTGAGAGACCTAGACACAGCTCCTATCAGTCGATTCAAGTTGTTTTTTGCTTGGCCGGTAGTTGACTGGGAGACCCAAAAACTTGTCTCGCTCAGGTGCCCTTTAGTGATTCTGGTTGCCACCGGTGGAGAAAATACAATTTCAGGACCAATGAAGATAAAGGGGAGAACATCAGGTCCCATTTTCTTGTCTTTATTTCCTGCTTTAATTAAAACACAAACTGCAGTAAAGGCGTGTGCAGAATTTCTTATCTTTATAGGGCCTGCTTGTGTTCTATCCGCGTTGTCATAAAATTTTTATGTGCAAAGGTAAGTGTTTATTGTGTCATAAAAAATGACATTAGCTACGTGACCACATGGCAGAAGTAGATGTAGACAGACTGGGACACAAAATTTCGATGTTGCAGTCATACAACAGAACGAGTCTAAAAAATAGCCGGCGATTCAATACAAAGAGCAGCAATTTCCATCCCCGGACCGCGCAGACACGCAGTCTCTGGCACCAGAAGCGACACCCCTCTGCTGGGAGTACCTCCTTTGTATAGAACATTGTTGTACCTTTACAGGCCAATTAGGTAAGGCAAAAATAGAAAATTTTATTGCTTTGCCCCAATTTTGGCGAAAACATGGGCATTTTATGCGGTTTCCCTGTTCTGTGAAATGCATTGGCGCCAGTATGTGTTTCGCTTTGGGTTTCGGATTCGGAATTCGGATCGGATTTGGAATTCGAACGAATTTCCGAAATTTGGGGTTTTGTGCGAACAGAGGAATGTCATACGCACGTATGTAGCAGAATTGGCACAGTTGACATTTCTGGTTGCTGTGCTCTAGTCTTCACTATTAAAGGGACATTAAAATCATTTTCTTAATTTTTTTATCCGTTTAAACATTGACGGTGCGCGCACAGGAACATGAAGTAATGTTATGTTTTTATCTTCACATGCTATGAAATCCTCTTTTTGTAGTCATTATCGTAAATTTCTAATTGCGTTTCCATTAGGAGGAAATTCAACCGAATAAGAAAATTCCAAATCCGAAATATCGGACCCGGAATTTCAGATTCGGATGTTTTTGGATGATTTCGGACATGGTACATTTCAGAAATTCGGATGCTCCGAATCCACGAATTTCCAAAATTTCGTCCGGATTTCGATTCGGAACGAAACGAATCACACATGTCTAGTTGTTATTAGCTCTGCCCGGTTTCCCTTCTGTGAACTACAGAACCCCTTCTCACTAGGTTATAGAGAGGAGGAAAGGGAAAGGAAAAGGGAGAATTCTGTATTCTGCAGTTTGTCCTAGGAGGACCTTTGCAACCAAATATTATTTGATTTATATCTGATGTATATATATATAAATATACACTGAGTGGCCAGATTTTTATGACCACCCCATCAGTACTTTGTTGGGCCGCCTCGTGACTCCACGAGATGTTGGAAGGGGATGCGAGGAATCTGACACTGCACTGTTGCCCTTCTGTTGTCTTGTACCAGTCTTGTCACTCTCCGTTCTGCCCTAACATTGACTAGTCGCTGACGGCCACAATTCGCACGCTCAGACCCAGATTTTCAGCTGACAATCCAGTCTTTAAACACTTTAACTCTTGCTCTTGAACATTTAACGAATTCTGCTGATTTGCTGATACTCGCTCCATGACTCCGAGCGCCAACAATCATCCCACGTTCAAAGGCTGTTAAATCGCGTTGTTTTCCCGTATCTTCAGAACAAAATCACTTCTACTGTCGTGGTAAACAACCTGCTTCCCTATTTATAATGGTCTGGCCCTCTAGCAACTTCAGTGCGAAGATACTTTATTTTCCTGGATTTGAAGTTACAGGATCAAGATGGTTTTTTCGTCCGGCATGTACGCTTTCTGTAATAGATGCATATATCCTAGAAGGCTGCCGGCAATAATTCCATGACAAAATTGGAGAACGGAAGTGCCACTACCTGGGGACAGCGCCAGGACACCGCGGACGTCCAGCAGGACTACCACGCCAGCAGAGGACCATCCTGCAGCTTCTCACATGAGCCCACATCCGTCGTTGAGAGCCAGCTTTCATCTTCCTCGCGGTGAGTTACTTAATCTCTCCGTTTTGTGCTCACCTTCCTCACCTTACCTCCCTGTGTTCCTTTGTGTCGCACCGCTACACCACCCATCCCAAGAAGGACCGTCTCCCACAACTGCTCCATTCCATCTGGACGGCCGTCCTAAAAGCGAATGATCCACCTACCATAGGTGAGTACATCACTTATCCCTCTCACCAAGCCTCACCACATTTATTGCGCCAGGTAGTGGCGCTTCCGTTCTCCAATTTTGTTTTCCTTTAGTACACCTGTTGGACACCACGGTCCGAACACCACGGAAGCTGCACACCTGCAGAGCAAAAAGTCGCTCCCCTTTCTCTAAGATTTCAAATCCCCAACCCACAAACCCCCCCTCCAAACTCTCTCCTTCAAATTAATTCACGAACGTGGTACCCACCAAGTACCACCACTCATCCCACCTTTTTTCCGAGCGCCACACATGGGGTAAAAACTCTCTAAAAAATTTTCATGGCAATAATTCCATAGCTTTCACGAGATATACCTGTTCTCGCTATAGCTTGAGTACTTATCTCCATAGCTTCATAACGTGACTCTCTCCATGAAGGTTGCCAATACTGTGTCAATGAGTAATTAAAATAATGGACAGCCAGATCTCGGTGTGATCTTCCAGCCTATTGTAAATGAGTGAAAGTACTACATGGCACCCAGTACTCCAGAATTGAAAATTGTGGCATTGGGCAGGAGGAAGACTTTTGCTGCAAGCTAGATATCAGTGTTGTACACCGCCTTGTAACTATGTATTTTTTAATTGAAATATTCTAACATGTATCATAGTGCCTACACCAGAATGTCATCAGATTGGTGGAAGGTCCACTTTAGGTGCCCAAATTTTACCTTCAAGTTGTATCTGCCTAGTTTTAGTGAAGTTTCATATCTCTTCCAACCCTTTTACAGGACCTGTTACAGATCCTGTAATTAACATATAATACTAGGGTTGCTGACCTAGATTCACCGGCTGTGAAAATTGAACTTCCTTATAGAAACAATGCAACAAGGAACATTTTCTTGTTAATGCGGAAATCTATCACAATATCCCGGAGCTCCAGAAGACAGATACAGTTGTACTTCTCTTTCTTTATCTGACTTTCTATTAGAGGGTAAACGGCAGCAGTGGATGGACTTGGACCACCCAACAATAAGGTACTTAATATTCATACAGTTCGTTTTAATTGAAGCTTCTCATTTATTTGTGTCTACAACAGAACAAATGTGTCGCCCCATAGCCACAAGTCAGTTGGATGCCCAGTGCCCACTCATGGATAAGGAAAGACATTAAATCTGGTTGCAGGGTGACAGTACTAGGTTTCGGGCTGAGACAGCCTTTGCCTGTGAAGCAACGGTAATTGGCCAGCTCACCTTTATATCACCTGTGTCAGCATACAACCAGTGCTTGTGATAGCGTTGTCACCTTGTGTGCTCCTGCTTGACCCAGCTCATATCCGCTCTGATCTACTTGTGTATGACCCGGCTTGTTTTGACCCTGCTCTTCCTTGCTGCTGATTTGGTACTGTTTGGACTTTGATCTACTTTTGTATGACCCAGCTTGCTCTCTCTCTGCTTTTCCTCGCTGCTGATTCTGTACCATTTGAACTCTGATCTTTACGTGTGTGACCCGGCTTGTCTAGACTATGCTTTTGCCTGACTCTACTGTACCTGCTATCTGCTCCTTACCTGACATTATCATGAGCCCTACATTAAAGGAGAAAGGTAACTATGGATTCTGCGCAAGCTCAGATGTTTGCCAAGAACTTTGCCGTTTATCCCATCAAGTCCAGGAACTGGCCACAGAGCTCACTAAGGTGTAATCTCCTACTACTACCACTGCTACAAGCACTCCGTCATCTGAACCAAAAGTTCCTTTACCCGATCGATTTTCTGGTGACAGTAGGGGGTTCTGCAACTTTATAAACAGCTGCAAACTTTATTTCAAGTTAAAGCCATCCTCGTCTGGCTCTGAAACTCAGAGGGTTCAGATCACAATCTCATTACTGCAGGTGACCCCCAGGCTTGCGCTTTTAAACTGGAGCCAAAGAATCTGGCCCTGCTAATGGTAGATGCCTTCTTTTAAGCCCTTGGGGTGTTATATAATGACCCCGATTGTGCTGCTACTGCAAAATCAACCCTGTGTAATTTACAGCAAGGGACAAACACCGCTGAAAGATACTGATCAGAGTTTCCCAGGTGGACCCCGATATCTGAATGGTATGACACAGCTCTTTGCAGCCATTTGCGAATAGCCCTTTCTAAAGCAAATAAGGACGCTCTGGTCAACTTTCTCTACCCAGCCTCACTGGAGGAGGCCATGTCTCTAGCCATCCGAATTGATCGCCACCAATGGGAGAGGAGGCAGGAACTTGATACAGCTTTGGCAAAATCTGTACTTCACTTGCCACCTGATTCCTCCACCTCCAGTGCCAGGTCTGAAGAAGAACCTATGCAGTTAGGTAACACCCATTTATCTGCCTAGGAACGCATATGCAAATAACATGTAACATGGGTCTCTGTTTATATTGTAGCCTCAAGGGTCATATGCTGTGCTCTTGCCCCACATGTCTGGTGAAACTCCAGGACCTAGGTGATTGTGGGGTGGCCACCTTAGGTCTGCTTTCATCTCCACTAGCGGACAATCCCTTAAAGATACCTGCTGTTATTCATTTTAGGACCAGTTCTCATAAACTGGATTTTGTGGATTCTGGAGCCGCTGCTCACCACTGCCCCCTTCCCATCTGCCCCAGCTGTAGTATGTCCCTCCATGTCATCATGTCTAATACAAATGAATAGACTGTATTAGATGTGATGGTGTCGGCAGGGCTTGGACTGCAAGAGCCCGGGGGAGAAGAGGCTGAGGAGACCAGTCTAGGATTGAGAGTCTTAATTTGAAGCCTTAGAGAAAAACGAGCAGTTAAACCCTGAGAAGGGCTAATTTTTCTACCACCCGGAGTTCTTCCTCAAATCTAAACTTTATGCATTTTACTTTTGGTGCTTCCTCCTTGCACACGCAGCTCCACCATGAGCAAACAGCTAATCTTTGGACACCACTCCTGGGAGAGCTGCTTAATGAGAATAATTTCCTCTATACTAGTTGTAAAGTCCCAGCATATCCAGGGCCCGCGCTAGCGCAAGGCAACATGGGCAGCTGCCTGAGGGCGCCAGGGAACAGGGGCGGAAAAGTCTGCTGGGCAGGGACAGTCGCCAGCATAAGTCCGGCCGTCGGATCGAGATCAGTGTAGGCTGCCGCTGTGGGCGGCATCTGAAGGACGAGTCCCCGCCGGCCGCAGCGGCGCTGACCAGTGCAGACAGTCTCAGACAGTTCAACTTGTCGGGCCAGAGCAGCGTTATGGGGAAGCCGGAAGCGCCACTGAGCAGTCCTCTTGTCTACGTCCTACGTCAGTGAGTGACGTAAGTGGCCCCGCCCCTGGTTCCCCTGGCCGCTCAGCCGCATGTGAAGGAGTGAGGGCTGCAGAAGGCGGAGCAACGGACGGACGCACCAGCAGGCAGTGCGGCGTCATCCTGGAGGTGACGGCGACCTGTTGAGGGACTCGGGAGCCGCCGGGAGCACAGTCTGCTGCTGCACAGATTTGGAGTGGAATTTGGAACCGAGCGAGGAGGCGTTTTCGGTTCACCCTCTCATGGTGACCCACCCCAGAAGAGGACATCGGAGGACTCGTATCGGGAATCGCGATCGGGAGCTGGCTGAAGTGGGAGTGGTATGTAAGGTAACAAAGACAAAGTGCACGTGGTATGCTGCATTGTATTGTATTATTGTGTATTGTATTGTGTATTGTATAATACAGCGGCACAATGCTGAACACCAGCAGCTATAGAGAAACAGGTAAGGGGGACCTGTTTTAAAGTTTGCTGTTTAAAAAAAAAAAAGCGGCACACTGCAGAACACAGCTATAGATGAACACCAAATCCCTGCAATAATATATTAAGCAGCCTGTATAATTTATTATTGCTGGGATTTGTTGTTCCTCTATAGCTGGTATTCTGCATTGCGTTTTATATAAAGTATTATTGCTGGGATTTGTAGTCCTCTGTAACTGCTGGTATTATGCATTGCGTTTTATATAATGTATTGCTGGGATTTGTAGTCCTCTGTAACTGCTGGTATTCTCCATTGCGCTGTATAATGTATTATTGCTGGGATTTGTAGTTCCTCTATAACTGGTCAGTGGTATTCTGCATTGCGCAGTATAATCATCATACAGCGCAATGGAGAATACCACCAGCTATAGAGGACTACAAATCCCAGCAATAGTGCATTATATACAACACAATGCAGAATAACGCCATCTATAGAGGAATACATCAGATCACAGCAATAATACATTATATACATTATAGTATAGGGTAGTATTGCTGGCATACTAGACATACTATTGCTGTTGTGTGTGTGCGTGCGTGCGTGCGTGCGTGACAGGGGGGCGTAAAAATGCACCTTCGCCTGAGTTGGCAAAAATCCTTGCACCGGCCCTGAGCATATGCTCTCCTGTTATGACATCAGCACTATAATAGGAATACATAGTAGAGTTGTTTCTGAGAATACAACCAACGCTCCCTTTTATGTAGTGAGTGCCGCCTTCCATCTGCCCTTCACTTCCAACAACTTCCTGGATTCCCAGTGTGCTTTGCGTCTCTTTCCCATCTGCTTGATGTGATGCAATCTCCATTTCTCAACACCACATATCCCACCATGCATTGCTTCTAGCTAGCAATGATGATGTTACGTTGTTCAGATGTTGAGTTGTAGTTCAGAAGGCAGGCTCTGTGAGAGCGGTGACACCAGGAAGTGAGTGCAATGGTGTCACTCCATTGAGGAAGTCCATCTTACATGCATCTTCAATAAGTACGTTTACAGAGTTCTAGATGGATCTGGTTATTAGGAGTGGGATAGAATGTATGGAAAGTCAACATAGAAATATCATAAAGAAATGATTCCCCTTAGCACTGAGGAAATCCCTAAGTATAGCTGATTAATTAAGGATATCGTAACAGGTAAATTCTTTACAAAAGTATTTAATGAAGTGGAAAAATATAAACACATAAATCACACAACACGAACAATTAAAACTTTAAAAGATCATGAAGACTAGCCTGCAACAGCTACATGTGCGTGCATAAATCGTGGCAGGATTTATTATAGTTACCCCTCATGGGTGTCGAGCGGTCAGTGATGGATCAGATGCTGGAAAAAATGGATCCAACTTTTGATTTGGGAGAAAAGTCCATTCAAAGAAATGTTTCTCTGTAACAATCCAGACGGAGTTCATAGCCGGTTCTTTGACAGTTTCCAAATGTGTCTCTTAGTAGTGCGGCCGCACCAACTCACTGTGTGAGGAGACAGGAAACACTTTGTATCCAAGCTTTTGATTCCGTCACCGTCTATTGACATCCAAGCAGTGTGGCCCGATCCGCTCTAGGGGTTTCATCAGGCCGTCCTTCGGCCATAAGTGCAGCATATAATGCAAAGCTGTGCAGGGAGCTCCAGACACGCTGTCCCTCAACATAGAAATACAGATTTCTTTTTACTTTTTGACTATAGATACCCTTTAAGAGCAAACAAAAAACATCTGCTGCTTTAAGAAATCCAATGCCCCTATGCCTTTCTTTTTCCAGAAGAAAGGCAATTTTCCTCACTTCCTGTATATTGGAAAAAAAAAAAAAAAGGAAGTGAGGGTAAATCTCACCTCTCAAAGACTTAAAGTGATATTAAGGGCAAAAATGTTTTTCCCTCCCCCCCATGTAAATGTTAGCACTTACCTTAAATCATGTCATTATTCTGGTCTTCCTCTTCTTTCCCCATGTTTTCATGTGTCCCTCCAGCGGTGTGACGTCACTCCGATCCAGCGCTGACTGCTCTGTCTCTGTCCAATAGCAGGCTAACTATTTCTCCCCATTGTTTACATTCTGCTGCTGACCTCGGAATCTAGCTGCCGACTGGCAGCAAAATGTAACCAAATAATTTTGTCACATGTATTAATCATATAATTATCAGGCTGATTAATAAATCACTAAGATTCAACGTTATTCTGTGAGTGCTGGTGATTTTCACTTTCACCATGCTTGATGTGCATGGCGCCATCCGTGGCTATCACTATGAGCACCACTGTTACAAAAGCTCCTGACAGCTGTGCAGGGGACACATCTGAACGGTATGTTGTTTCTGCTGGCATTCTTCCTGGCACCCCAGCGGTTGACCGCCGAAGTTGGGTTTGTAATCCTGCGTCCACCGAGAGAATGTCTCCTGGACACATCTTATAATTGAACAAGCAACGGACACCATAGTTCCACTTGGATGGATTCATGGATGAAGGGGATATAACTTCTGAAATCGCAGCACCTGCATGTACCTACAGCAGACAAGAAATTGAAGTGGTATTATTTCCATCCAATCCCACAGCTGCTCTGACTGTTTGTTTTGTGACCCATTTGTTTTGTTACCTTAAAAGACTAACAAAGAAGCGTGTAGATCATGGACATACACTGTCTGAATATTATCGAGCTAGGAGGATCCATAAAGGATTCTGTATACGTAACCAACCCACCATTGGCGGACACGAAAGAGACTTTTGGGAAAAATGGTGTGACATTTCTACACCAAATTCACTAAACTACATGCTTCTAGTGATAGTAGTAGTTTAGGTCCAACTTTGCCAAGTTAACAAAAGCATTAAAGGAGAACTATGAGATGAGTGATTTCCACTCACCTCATAGTTCTAGCCGACCTGTGACAATGAGACTGTCACAGGTCGGCTCAGAAGATCGGGAGGTGAGCAAACACATACCGGGTTCGCTCACCTCTCGATCCTGTCACGGCTCTCTGCCGTGACAGGGGGAGGGCTGGATTCCCCTCTCCCCGCTCCGATCTGCCAGCGCTGACTGGCGGAACGGACGGGGAGGGGGCGGGTACAGCTGGCTCTGCCTCTAGATAGGCAGAGCCAGCTGTCAGTCACGCAGCTGGGCGGATCCCGTCATCTACGTCGGGATCCGCTCCAGATGCGGCGTCTCAGGGTAATGGGAGGACGCTAGTTTGTGTCCTCCCGTTACCTTAAGGAAAACTATGGGGAAAAACCAGATGCGGCTTAGGGTAATGGGAGGACGCTAGTTTGTGTCCTCCCGTTACCTTAAGGAGAACTATGGGGAAAAACACTGACCCCATAGTTCTCCTTTAAGACCGCTCTAAGGCTTGACAAAGAGGGTTACCCTCGAAATGCGTAGCCGCTACTTCAACCCACAGGGGTGTCTCACCCCACAGTACATCTCCCCTGGACTCACGAGCACCGACGGATACAGTGTGTTTGACCCTCCAGTGTTTGCGCCGTACACCACACCGATGCACACTCTTCAGTGCGGTTTTCTACTGCCGGTCAAGGTTTTCTTTCCTGCTCCACCTGCCGCGGCTCGGCCCTGCCAGCCGATGACGCGGTTTCTGGGGAAACCCCGGGGATAACCTGGACACTCCAGACCAGTATTATACGGACCAGTATCGTCACCCTTACGTGACTGCAGGGACTTCGGTTGCTGACCGATGACATCCTAACTGTAAGTCACACATTTACCATTTCAGTCCTAATTATTCAGCCAGTTATAGCAGGCTGTACAGCACTCATCTATCCATCTATTTATTCAGTTATTGAGGTAGTTTCAGTCTTCTATATACTGTGTTTTAACAAAAGCATTGCCACACACAAAAACCCTATCAGGGGGAAAGTGACGGAAGACGCTTTCTACAGCTCTGAACTCTCAAAAACTGAATCTGAGGTAGCTGCCTACGCTGACAAAATCAGAGCAGCCAAAAGGAAGACATTTCAACAGGTCTGCCTGGACTACCAGGAAGGGAGAGTATACCTCATTGTATACTCTCACTGGCAACAGCTCCCAAAGACGACATAAGAGAGGTGCGTTCACACAAGGAGGCCCTCCACAATACCTCAAGAAACAACACACCACAGCTCGTGAAAGTAAACGACCTACGGAAAATCCATCTACCGACATTGACGCCCCGATGGCTGATCCAAAACGACGTCGCCAGTGCTGCTCCATCTACGTCATCTGCTTTTTAAAGAGGAGACGGACCAGGAGAGGTAGCAAAAAAAAGAACCTAGATCCTCATGAATACCATACACTGCAGACAGAGAAATGCCGGGTAATTAATTGATCCTCTAAACCATTGTAGCACCATACTGGAAAGAGTGCTATTACATTTAATATTGTCAGATTGTATGCAGTCTGATGCTGATTTGTAGTCTGGGTTCATTTGGTTTCCCCTAAACACTCTGTGATCATTTGCATCTGTCTGCTGCTAGGTGTACTGCTTGGTGTATACTGGTCACAGAGCAGAGCAACCAATGAGAGATTGCTATGAGTAGATATCCCTCTCCAGCCAATCAGAGTTAGACAATGGCCAGTGGTGCATGCTGGGGAGAGATAAGGAGATAAATACTTGGGTTGGGCCATGTGAGCTCTCTTTCTCCCCCGGGCCCTGCCTGTGGGGAAGCTGAGGTGGTTTCTCTGAGATGGCTAGGCCTGAAGCCTGAGGACTAGCCGTGTGATGACCCTGGAGCCTGATAGCAACAGGGCCAGCTGTTAATACTGATGACAAGGACTAGTGACTTCTACCTCAAATATTGCTGTGTCAGGTATTCTACCTGCTGTGCATGGAGACAGTAACCACACTCTGCGATGTAATGGAGTCTACATCTGCCTAGATCCTTGGTTCTCAACTTGTGGGTCGTGACCCAAAAGTGGGTCACGACCCCGTGTTCAGTGGGTCGCCACTTGCCTTAAACTTTTCTAGGTAAAAGGCTCCTCTGCCTCCCCCTAGTACAGCACTGTCAGTTCTCGTGCCAAGCAGCCATTCAAAGTATGCTTCCCGGCGCCAAGTGTCACCTTGAGGTGGGATGGGATGGGGCTGTGGCTGCGAGGGAGCTCCATCCATATGTGCATTCTGGTGTAGGAGGTGTGTTGCGTTGCCATTCATTTGAATGGTACTTCAAACGCACCTCCGACCCACAGTTAGTGCGCCCGCACCGGAATGTGCAGTCGAGACTTGGATCGCGACTTAATGACCAAGGACAAATGTGGGTCCTGATGTTACACAGGTTGAGAACCACTGGCCTAGATGATCCTAAGCCTCCACCTCTCTCCCTGAAGTTCTACAATAAAGGTTCTAAGCATCATACCTACAGTCTGGACATCATTTATATCGATCACCACAAAGGGCGGTAAGTGCTGATGGGCAAATTAAGTGAGATTACCCCTAGACAAGAAGATTTTGGAGCTGCAGTAACCCATTGCAACCGGCGCTGGAACTCAAGGTGTGCTGGTGTGCTGTGGATCCATTATAGAGCTTTCTTGCAGAGGAAATACAGGGAGACCCATTAGTTCTTTTACTGTAGATCATCCCTTAGGAGCCAACGGTAGTGTTATCCTGCATTGGATATCGCTGATCGAGTAAGGGGGATGCTACACAACTGTAATATTGTAACAATGTATTTATGAATAAAGTTTGTTTGCAGGAGGTGTTGCAGGCTGTCCTGAATGCAGAGTAATGAGACCGGGTAGAGTGAGCCAGGATGGGTCACTTTGCTATTCAGGTGCCAAACCCTCAATAGAAGAACAGGCTAATGGTTATAAATAGCAGAATATCTGGCCCAAAACCAGAAGGGTGGCAACCATAGAACGTACCTGCGTAATCATCCGCCCTATATAGCCAGATTTAATGTGAGTAATTAACCCATTTCTAGGCTAGCCCAGGTCACATGACAGCCCAGGTCTTTCTGACTCGGCTTCCCATCATGTTCCAACTCTGCAGTTAATCCTCTGGAACCATGAGGAAGGGAAGACTCGTCGTTCCAGTGCTACTGGCTGCCCTATGCCTGCTGAGCTACTTCTGGTACAGGAGCATATTTCTGGTAAGAAATTCAGCTACATAATCTTTTACTTTTGATGGTGGGTCTTTTTTTTAAATAGTCACTTAAAAGGTAAATTAATTTAATACAGTTGATAATAATTCTAGCCAATATACCTCCTTTTAGCTTGTTAGCTTTGGATGGATTGGTGATGGGTTACAAACCAAGTTTTTATTGCTGTATGTGTGCGCAGAGGGGAGACTTCCCTTCACTTCCTATTCCAGAGATGCAACAGGAAGTGATGCAACACCAGATCCAGGCAACCATAATGATTATACAGCAATGCAGAACACCACCAGCTATACAGGACTACAAATCCCAGCAATACATTACATTATACAATAGGGATGCATCGATACCAGTATCAGTATCGGTACCAATACTGGACATTTTCACGAGTACTCCTACTGATGAAAATGCCTCCATACTAAGAGCCGATATCAGCACTTTTATTTTTATAATTGAAGCGGCTGTCTGAGGTCCTGCGCTTGCTGGGGACCTTGGCAGCCTTCTTGTTAACCATGCGGTGCCTGTTTACAGCGCCGGCCGCACACCTCCTCCTCTTTCCTGGGGAATCCCACCGCCCACAACCACCTGCGAGACCCCCCACAACCCTGGTGAGACCCCGCACAGCCCTGGTGAGACCCTGCACAGCCCTGGTGAGTTCCCGTACAGCCCTCCTCAGATCCTCCACAGTCCACCTGAGACCCTCCACAGCCTTCCTGAGATCGTCCGCAGGAGACATCAGGCTGGCACCCCGGAGCAGCACAGTGTATGTAGCGTCAAATTATTCTGCATTGCTGTATAATGTATTGCTGGGATTTGTAGTCCTCTATAGGCGGTTGCTAATAAGCATTGCTGAGATTTGTAGTCCCCTTTAGCTCGTTGCCATTTGGCATTGCTGTATAATGTATCACTTGGATTTGTAGTCCCTCTGCAGCTTGGACCTTTTTTTCTGGCAGCGCCCCTCCTGAGACTAGACGCTGCATCTGCCCCTGGTCCACACTTTGGAATTCAATCATGTTGCAAATCTTTATTGTGCTAAGAAATCCTGCACAGCCCACCTGGGCTCCTTCCGCTGACGGGTTTCACTCAAAAGAGCTTAATCTGAGAGTAGAGGAATTTCATGGAAATTTTCCTTAAAGTGGAAGGAAATCCTGCCTTTGACAGTTGTCACTGGAATATCCTTTGGGAGATTTTTATGCCATAATATAGTGCTGCGCTAAAGCTCCAACCACAGAAACGAACGCAGGAGTCAAAGCAGGAAGGGTATGTGTCATTTAGAACCCCACAAAGGATCCTCCTGCTGGTCTCCCCGAATGGTTCCGGCCTCCCTCCGCTCCATTAATGGTACTCGGGCACTCCTCACCCAGCACATCATTTTTAGGGCTCCTCCTCTGCACCCAGTCTTCTTTCGCCCCCCTTCTGCTTCTTCTGTGAGGAGTTCGTAAGGCAGAGTGCAGAGGTCAGTAGTAACACACATGAAGGGGAATTTATCAAAACCGGCACAGACGGAATCTAAAACAAGTGCTAATGGCAACCAGCTTCCCTCTTTCATTTTCAGAGTTTAATTTGAAAAAAAACCTGAAGACAAAAACTGATTGGTTGCTATGGGCAGCTCCTCCAGATTTTGTGTGCTCCAGCTTTCATAAATCCCCTGATTGTGCAGAGGTCAGTAGTAATGCAGAGTGCAGAGGTCAGTAGTAAGCATATTGCTGAGCTCAGTGGTGTAACGCAGAGTGCAGAGGTCAGTAGTAAGTAACACAGAGTGCAGAGGTCAGTAGTGATATAGAGTGCAGAGGTCAGTGGTGTAACACAGGGTGCAGAGGTCATTAGTAACACAGAGGTCAGTGGTTTAATGCAGAGGTCAGTAGTGGTGTGACGCAGAATGCAGAGATCAGTAGTAATGCAGAGTGGAGAGGTCAGTGGTGTAACACAGAGTGCGGAGGTCAGTAGTAACGCTGAGTGCAGAGGGCAACAGTGTAACGCAAAGCTCAGAGGTCTATAGTAATGCAGAGTGCAGAGGTCAGTAGTAATGCAGAGTGCATAGCTCCGTAGTAATGCAGAATGCAGAGGTCAGTTGTGTAATGCAGAATGCAGAGGTCAGTAGTAATGCAGAGTGAGGAGGTCAGTAGTAAGGCATAGTGCAGAGGTAGCAGTGTAACAGTGTTGCTTGGGGGGGGGCAGCGATCTTGTCTAAGGTGGTACAACAAAGCCCCCAGAAGCCTTGTTAGGCCCTCCCTACAGGACCTGCCCATCTGAAATGTCCAGCCAATGATGGTACTGCAGTCTTTTTCCCAGCCTATAGCAGCTAAAGTGGGTGGAGCAAGATGCAGGTGGCCGTGAAGGAATCATATCTCAGACCCCAGCATTATAAGGTCACATTACTAAGCCACAATACTGCCCAATGGCGGTTGCAAAGAAAGATCCAATTAACAGAATACACAAAGCTCTGGGTATCTGAAGATAATATTCCAAAAAGGAATTTGACTGGTTTACATTAGAACAAATATGTTATGTATGTTTTATTTTTAATTTACAGAATTCCCTTAAGAATGCTTTTCAGAACTGCTATTGGTCAAACAAGAATGAAAACACTCTGAACCTAACAACCCAACCCCCAAAGAAAACAGACCTCCAAATGAAAATAGATGCCATGTTTGACAGGATTGAAAAACTCATCCCCATCGCTCCATTCACACATTTTAATAGAACCACAAGTGGAAAACATAGCAAAGCATTCATAGCAAATCCAAAGGAACAATACTGTGTTGGAGAAGAATTGGTGGTACAGATTGATATGTTTGATCACTTGGGCAACAGGAAGAGGCACGGGGGGGACTTCATAAGAGCCAGGCTCTTCTCTTCAGGACTTGGAGCTTCTGTGTCCGGACAACTAGAGGACCTGTACAATGGATCATACCATGTTCGCTTTCATTTATATTGGGCAGGGAATGCCAAAGTCTCCATTTGGTTGTTCCACCCAAGTGAAGGGGTGGCAGCTCTCTGGAGGGCAAGGCATGCCAGTCAAGGGGTTCTTGGGTTTGAGGGAAAGTTTGAAATGTTGGGTAAAAATGCTGTGACTAAGTGTGCTTTTAAGCTGTATGAAGAAGAGGGGAAGGAGATCTGTGAGTACCTAGACCCCTTATATGAAGAGGCCTTCTACTGCTTCAAAGCTCCCAACTTCACTTGTGAAAGTCTGAATGAAATGAGAGGCTACGATCTTCAAATACCACATATCACTCCTGATGAAAGTAAACTATTTGAAAGGTACTGTTTCCATCAACACTACATACAGTGCCTTCCAAAGGTACCCTAAGTTCTCTGCAAAAGGTATTTGTTTCTTGATATGGTTTGGGCATGTTGAACAGATGCCAAGGTGGAATTCCAGGGGGCTGGAGGAATTATGTGCACCATCTGTCCTAGGAATGCCTTGGAATCTCCTTTGAGGCCCTTAAGCTTGTGGTCAGGCAAAAGCCAAATTTGGGCTGGTTTGGGCAGCTTGCTGCTTCTTTTGCCCAATAGGATAATACGACCACAAATTAGCCTAATTTAAATAGCATTGATATTAAATGCTTATATTATATAGACCTTACTTCTGTTCATAGTCTTTAAAGGAACACTGGTAGGAGACGCAAAGATTTTCCATTTAAATAGAGGACAGAGTAACAGACTATCTGCACTGTGGGCCTCCTTACATTAGTGGTCAATGGAAAAAGATTCTACTTACATTGGAGAAGGGTCCACTTACATTACTGGTTAATGGAATATGACCTCTTTCTTTAGATGATCGGATCCTCTTACATTGGTGGTAAGTCGAAAAGGACTCCTCACTTTAGTGATAGGATCCCCTTCTATTGGTGGTCAGTGAAGAAGGACTCCTTACTTTAGTTATAGGATCCTGAATGGGAGAGGTGCCCCTTACATTGTTGGTAAATGGGAAAAGGGCCCTATTACAGTAGTGGTCAGTGAGGCCTCATTCACACCAGGGCGAAATTGTTTCAGCGTGGTTTCCACGTGAATTTTAAAAGGGTGTTTTGGAGCATTTTTAAATCGCGTTTCAGTGCTGATCATTCCATCGAAATCTATATGGAATTCACACTGATCAGTGTGAAAAAAATAGCTCAGGGAGCATTTTCGGCAGCAGGTGGTTTGGATCACGCAGAGCCGTGAGATCGCATGAACAGTCCCCATAGGAATGTATGGGGTTGTTCATGTCGGCGGTTCAGCGCTGACAAATCCGCGCGACCGAACCGCCCTGGTGTGAACGGGGCCTGAGAGAGGTGCCCCCTTACTTCGGTAGTCATAAGGAGAAGGACCCTTTACTTTGCTGGTCATTAATATTTTAGTTTGGTGGGAGGGTTCTGGTCTTCAGAGGGAGAGTTTTCCACTTTACATTAGTGGTTAGCGGGCGAGGAAACCCCTTACTTGAAGTTTTCCTTTTTGGTTCTGAATATCATTTCAACAAAATAAAATGTTAAAGTAGGTGAAGCACATAATACATTTCTTAAAGAACACAATTTTTTTTAAAGGTCAAACATTGCTGTTGATATCCCTCAGACATTTGACTCTATATCCATCAATGCCTGTAGAGGTAAGCCTCCCTTTCCTTCTGTTTTCTGTTAAAAATTACTTGTTTCTTCTGCACAGATATTGATTCATCCGAATTCAAAAGGTCAATAATCGTTGGTTATCAAAAAAACTGAATTATGTAAAGTGTCATTAAGGGGAACTTTAGTCTTTGCAATGATTTTTTTGATGTGTATGTGAAAGGTCCTTACGTATTGATACAGTGATAATATAAGGATGAAAGCATTTTTTTGAATCAACTTTTTATTCACTTTTTTATTTAATACAGTTATATACATAAAGAAAAAAAACAGAAAACGTAACAAAACCACATTTGGCATACAAGTAAATACAATTTACATTAACCTTCATCAACATTCTACACCCCCCAACCTAGAAGGCAGAAAAACCACAAAAAAAGGAGCAAACCTCAGATTTAACATTTTAATTATTAATCAACATCCCAATCCTAGCGTTAAATACAAAAAGGAAAAATCTCCTTAAAGTGACATTAAAGTCAAAAATAGTTTTCCCCTCCCCTAATCTTATTTAAAGCACTTACTTTAAATGATGTTCCTTAATCCGATCTTCTTCTTTCCTGTCGTTTTCATCTGTCCCTCCAGCGCTGCTGCGCGTCTCCGATCCAGCTCTGACTCCTCTGTGCTTGCTGGCACTTCCTGTCCCACGGTGTCTGCATGCGGGTGCACGCGTCCATAGACTTACCGTGTGTCTCTCCTCCTCTCCCGGCCGAAAATCTGAACTGCGCATGCGCCCGCCCCAAGATGCTTTGCTGCCGCCTGAGAATTTTCAGATTTTCGGACAGGAGCGCGTGGTGAAGACAGGGGAAAGTTTAAACCGCTTTTAAAGCGTTTTTTTTTTCTTTTTTATGTTTTTGCATATACTGTATATCCTGCTTGCTAGCAGTAGATATATGCACAAGAAAAACGGAGGGTTTAATAAACCTTTAATTATTATTGTGTAACAAGTCCCCATATTGGGATTATATATTTATTAAATCTACTAAACATCTGAATCATTGTGAGCACAATGATTTAGTAACTCTTAGCTTTTGATGAGACGATCCGCAAAGGAAATTGGTACCAGAAGACTTCCCTCTGCTGCAAGTCTGAATGGGGATCAGATAGCCATATAATGCCCAGCTGTGGGTCCCACTCTGGTCAATGTATGACTAGTGAAGTATCTCCACTGACATCCATTAACCCAACATATCTAACGCCCCTTGTACAGGGCCGGATTTGCTCTCCCTGCCTCCCCAAGGCCAGGTTCCGCAATGCGCGCCCCCTCCCCGGCAACCAGCCTCCCCCTCAACGGAGAATGGAACCGGATGGCAGGGGCGGCAGGGTTAGTTCTAATTTTTTTTATGGTTTCCCTGTTTTTTCTTACTTTTTTCTTACTTTTTTATTTTTATTTATTTTTTACATTTTTAGCTTGTTTTATTTTTTTTATAATACCTCGGTGGCCTTGTGGTGAATCCGGGCCTGCCCTTGTACTTTCTCCCCTGGGGCTAACCCCCATCCATGATCAACTATCAAAGATCAGAGCATCTACTGAGATTCCGGAATTTGATAGTTGAATGAGGGGGCTGGCAGGATGGACAGTGCTTAAAGTGACATTAAATGTCCCTCCCCCCAATCTTAATGTCAGCAATTACCTTAAATGATGTCTCTTAATCCGATCTTCTTCTTCTTTCCTGATGTTTTCATCTGTCCCTCCAGTGGTGCGGCGGCTCTCCGATCCAGCGCTGACTCCTTGGAGGCACTTCTGATCCCGCGGTGTCTGCATGTGGGTGCACGCGTCCATAGACTTACCTTGCGTCTCTGCTCGTCTCCCAGCCGAAAATCCGAACTGCGCATGGGCCTGCCCCAAGATGCTTTGCGGCCGCCCAAGCAGTTTCAGATTCTCGGGCGGGAGCGCGCGGCGATAACGGGGTAAGTTCACATCGCTGTTAAAGCGTTTTTAATTTTTTTTTTACTTTTTGCCTATATCTACTACTTGCCGAGGAAACTCCTTTAATCATAATTTGGACAAAAATCAAGAGTACATGTACAATTTGGGTCTACAACCAAAGTGGAACTATCCAGCACCTTCACCACCACAGCTGAGAATAGATTGGAGCCGATTGGAGCCGGGTCACACTGACTTTAACACGTTGCAAATGATCATTAATTTAATCCTTTAATTATGTACAACAGGTTTTATAAGAATAATGATGGGATTGTACAATGCTATCATTAATTGTATCACAAGACTTGTTTTTGATGCTGACATATTAATATACTCCTAGTTTACATAGTTTTCAAGTACAGCAGAGAAAGGGAAGAGTACAATATAGCTACTTATTTTGTGATTAATACCTAGCTAAGAGTAAGACATAAACTCAGCCTTATAAAACACCTATTGCCCCACCCCTGTTTGTACCCCAGCCATCCCCGACCCACAGGGTGCACCACTGTGCCCAAGAAAAAGAAAATTAATAAACTCAACCTTATGAAACACAGGACGCCCCACCCCTGTGTGTAGCCCAACGCTCCCTAGGGGTGCCCCCTTCTGACTATGAAAAAGAAAATACCTATACACACATTTGTCCCTGGTGTCTGTGGCCAGGATCATCCTCTTCTTCTTCCAACAGTGGGCGGATCTTAGATGATGCAGGGAGTGGCAGAGTGCATTCTCTTGTGAGTTCAGTGTGGTGGGAGGATCCGTGACACGCTGAGCTCACAGGAAGTGGGTTTAATCCATGGTTGGCCTAAGAGTTGGGTTGCATTTTGTTGACAATGCTGAAACGTGCATAGATTGTGGACATATGCTATTCGTTTTGGAAAGATCCATTATTCAGGTGGATTTTCGTTATTAGGATACAATTTTTACAGTCCGCAGAAGAAAAAAAAAAGCGTGAGGTCCCCCCCAATTGATACCAACCAGGGCCTCTTCCCCACAACCCTGCGGCAGGGGGCTTATTTGCATCAGGGCACCCACATACCGCCCCCTCCCCTTGTATATGAGTAAGGAGTACTTGTACTCCTACTCAATCACTAAAGGGTTAAACAAAAATGTAAATAAACACACTACACCTTAGAAAAAATAATCTAATTGTCAATTCCTTTATTTAAAAAAAATGAAAAATGGCTCCATCGCTGTAATCCAGCGTTAATCATGATCTAATCTAAGATGTGTAAAGTTTCCTGCTTCACATACAAAGTTTCTCAATCTATGATCTAATTCTCCCTTCTCTTTTCTATCTAGTTGTAGAAGAAACCCCAAAGCCAAAATGCCAGACCGGAATGGGATCTCCTCTGCCGAGTGGATATTTCTACAACAATATTTGGCAACCCGTCTACTGCAGCATGACCGTCTACAAGACCGGGGAGGACTTCCTTAAATGCCTGGAGAGAAAAAAACTCTTCCTCATAGGAGATTCAACATTGCGCCAGTTCATCATGCACTTTACAGAAGGCATCAAAAGTAGGGGTGTGACTTCAAGTAACTTTATATGGTGTATTGATAAAGAACTTGCAGAACCATTTGTCCTGCCAAACTCCGTGAACGTTCGTTCTTGTGAATGGAGACAAAAAAACAAATGTATTAGTATATTTTCTTTTCAGGTCGAAAGAAATATTAGGAAAATACCATAGTATGGCCACTAGATGGAACTGAGGAGCATAGAAAATAGATATTTATTACCAATGCTCCTCAGCTCCATCTAGTGGTCATAATGTGGTATTGTTTTGTGAATTCTTTATAATTACACCCACTTTGTCTTTGTTGCAGGAAAAATAATATGTAAGTTAGAGAGACACTATTGTCTTACCCATGCAGGCAGGGCCGGTGCTAGGATTCTAGGCAAGGTAGGCAAGGTGCATTTTTGCGCCCCCCCCCCCACCGTAAGGCGGCCGCCTGACTTGCGGTAGCGCCGGGCCTGCATGCAGGGCAAGTTAATAATGTCTTTGAAAAGGGCATCTCCGGATTCCCTTATGCAAACCTCACCTGCGCTCCCTTACAGCCCTTTTCTTCTGGGCAACAGTAACAGGTAAACCTTTAAACCTTTGGGTCTGAAAGTCAATTTGTTTCGGCATTCGTATTCGGATAAATCCGGATTTCGTTAATTTCGGATGAGTTAAATGATCATTACAAACTGAAATTCGTTGCAGCAAAGTGTAATTAC
>NW_017307355.1:515025-528051 GCF_000935625.1 Nanorana parkeri
ACAGGCCCCCCCCCCCCCCCAATTCATACCAGACCCTTTAAGTCTGGTAGGTATGTTATAGGGGACCCCTGATGTTAAAAAAAAAACACAGTGCGCTTTCCCGGCAATTCAAACCAAATCCTTTAGGTCTGGTAGGGATTTTAAAGGGTAACCCCAAAAGCCAGAAAAGTGACAAAGAAAATGGGGTACCCCCTAATATCACATACCAGACCCTTAATCTGGGCAGCAGCCTGGCAGGGCAGGAAAGGGGGGGGCCCTCCCTCCACCACACCAGGCAACATGCCCTTGGCATTGGGGGGGGTGCTTTGGGGGGTGGACCCCCTGGAAAAGCACATTGTCCCCCTGCCGATGGGGGCCTCTTCCCCACAACCCTGTAGGCGGGGGGCTAATCTGCATCTGCTTACCCCCTTTCATAAAGGGGGCACACAAATGCCACCCCCCCTTGTGAATGAGTAATGGGTACTTGTACCCCTACCCATTCACTAAAGGGTTATATAAAATATAAGTAAACACACAACACCTTGGAAAAAAATCCTTTAATGGAACCAAAAAGCAAAACACAACTTTTTGACAATTTCTTTATTTAAAATAAATGTAAAAATGTCCCACAAAGTCATACCAGCGTCAGCCGACAATCGAAAAAAACCCCCAAAAAACTTCCCGATGCAATGGTTACATCGGGCAGTGGGCAGAAATAAACAAAGCCTGCTACTGGCTATTTTTTAAATTGAAATACCCAATAGCAGGCTGGCTAATGCTCCGCCCCCTGCCTGATGTCAGTCACAGAGGAGCGGACCTGAGAGAGAACTTTATCTTTCAGGTCCGCTCCTCTGCAGGAGCAATAGCCATTCTGTTATTGACTATTTTAAATTGCAATACCCAATAACAGAATGGCTATTGCTCCGCCCACAGCTCTCCCGCTTGTTGTGTTTTGTTTCCGAATGAAATTAACATTTATTCGAATTTCGTTATCAAACATTCGGATTCCTTCAGATTCGTTATTTCTGTCATTCGGAAATTCAGATGCATCCAAATGTCCGAATTTACTGAAATGCATACGAATTTCAAATCAGAACGACACCAATTGCACATGTCTATAAACTTCGAGATGGATGTGGAACTTACGGAGATTCAATATAGAAATACAGATTCATTTGTAGTTTTGACCATAGATACCATTTACGCTGTTTGCTTGGAGTCTCGTCAGCCACTAACACTTGTGTTTGCTTCCTGCAGTCGTGAAATATTTCCGTTACCACTGGTCAGGGTGGGCCGGTTGGCATTTGGCCCTGGAAGCCATGAACATGGAGAAGGACATTTACGTCTCCTACAAGAGACACGGCTTCCCCCTGGAACATCCAAGCTTCTACTACTTCAAGGAAGACATGTACACCAGCCGGCAGATCGACCAGCGTGCTGGCGGAAAGGACACCATATTTGTTATAACCTTGGGACAGCACTTTAGACACTTCCCTATCAAGATTTTCATCAAGCGGGCGTTGAACATTCGCCGAGCGATAGAGCGCCTCTTCCACCGCAGCCCGGACACCAAAGTCATCATCAAGTCGGAAAACACGCGAGAACTGCACTCTCCGGTGGAAATGCAGGGGGACTTCCATGGCTACACCCAGTACCTGGTGCTCCAGGAGGTCTTCCAGGGCATCAATGTTGGTTTTGTGGACGCCTGGGACATGACGGTGGCGGTCGGCTCGACGATCGTTCACCCTTCCGGCCACACGTTTGACAGTATTATGAGCCTGGTGTTCAGCTTTGCTTGTTAATAAAAGCTGTTGAGACCTCAAAATATAGGCTGAGTGTCTCCGGTCCTTACAGTGGTTATTGCAGTTTAAGGACTGAAATGCCAATATTTTTGATTAAAAGTGCACATGGATACATTCCTGACGTGTCACAATACCAAGCAACAGTATTATTTTTCAAAAAAGCTCCAATGTTTATCATTAAAGCGCATTCTATCTATCTATCTATCTATCTATCTATCTATCTATCTATCTATCTATCTATCTATCTATCTATCTTGTATGATAAGTATTCTAAAGGAAAAGGTTTATCATATGCACCCTTTTTCCCTTAAAGTGGGCATTTCAGTAGATTTAAGGGGTGCCTGGATACACTACTGATGTGTCACAATATACAGCAACAGTATCATTTTTGTAAAAAGCTCCAACGTTTATCATTATAGCGCATCCTTGAGCTCCAGTCCGGTGAATTTGACTAGGCTCAAATTATGTTGTCAGTCAGCTGCAGGCAGGTGGAAACATTTCTTAAGTCTCCTCTCCCCCAAGTGATCAGACTACAACATTTTTTGTAAATCCAGTAATAGCACTTCCCGATCAACATTGTAACTATGAAGGAAGTCATAAGGTGAGAAGCTGCAGCAGGGGCTGGTCTGTCTGTCTATCTATCTATCTATCTGTCTAACTATCTATCTGTCTATCTATCTATTATCTATCTATCTATCTATCTATCTATCTATCTGTCTGTCTGTCTGTCTATCTATCTATCTATCTATCTATCTATCTATCTATCTATCTATCTATTATCTATCTATCTATCTATCTTGTGACAACTTTCCATTCATAGAAAGCAAATCTGGTCTCCTCATTTATTATACGATATGGAGTGTAAAATTGACAGCTTTATCATCTGCATACTGTATATTGTAATTTGTTTAGCGTTTAGTGTTAAGTTATTATTCCTATAGAACATTCCTATTGAACATTTCTATAGAACAATAATATTTTGTTCACAATAATCATACACAAAGCCCAGAATAATAAAACACATATTAGACATGCAAGCTGCTGAAAAATGTGGTCCGTTTCAGATATTTCGGGATTCAGATCTGTAAATTCAGTTAGGTTCGGGGGTTTCGAATTCGGACGAAATCGGAATTTCGTTCTGATGAGTTTACGAATATTCGTTGCGAATACCACAGAAATCCATATACAGATATTAATACTAAAAACACTACTGATGTGTCACAATATACAGCAACAGTATCATTTTTGTAAAAAGCTCCAACGTTTATCATTATAGCGCATCCTTGAGCTCCAGTCCGGTGAATTTGACTAGGCTCAAATTATGTTGTCAGTCAGCTGCAGGCAGGTGGAAACATTTCTTAAGTCTCCTCTCCCCCAAGTGATCAGACTACAACATTTTTTGTAAATCCAGTAATAGCACTTCCCGATCAACATTGTAACTATGAAGGAAGTCATAAGGTGAGAAGCTGCAGCAGGGGCTGGTCTGTCTGTCTATCTATCTATCTATCTGTCTAACTATCTATCTGTCTATCTATCTATTATCTATCTATCTATCTATCTATCTATCTATCTGTCTGTCTGTCTGTCTATCTATCTATCTATCTATCTATCTATCTATCTATCTATCTATCTATTATCTATCTATCTATCTATCTTGTGACAACTTTCCATTCATAGAAAGCAAATCTGGTCTCCTCATTTATTATACGATATGGAGTGTAAAATTGACAGCTTTATCATCTGCATACTGTATATTGTAATTTGTTTAGCGTTTAGTGTTAAGTTATTATTCCTATAGAACATTCCTATTGAACATTTCTATAGAACAATAATATTTTGTTCACAATAATCATACACAAAGCCCAGAATAATAAAACACATATTAGACATGCAAGCTGCTGAAAAATGTGGTCCGTTTCAGATATTTCGGGATTCAGATCTGTAAATTCAGTTAGGTTCGGGGGTTTCGAATTCGGACGAAATCGGAATTTCGTTCTGATGAGTTTACGAATATTCGTTGCGAATACCACAGAAATCCATATACAGATATTAATACTAAAGCTGAATCTCCTAGACCCGAATGGCATTCAGGATCCGAATTTCCGAATTGCATTAGGAAGCTCCTGAAGGCCATTCAGGTCTGGGGGCCTCAGCTTTAGTAATATATGTGTCACAGTGCCTTGTACATTGATCCGGCGCCGCGCTTTGCCTCCTGTCCGAGCTGCTCGGCTTCCTGTCAGTCCGCCCTGAACCTTAGCGTTCGAGCAACGTGTCTCCACGCTAGCAGCCATCTTTGTTTGCTCTTGTTGGTTTCAGTGTTCCCTTCCTGCTGTGCTCTTTCATTCCCTCTGTTTTCTGTCCGTGTATCTCTTTTGTTTGCTGTGGCTGTGTGTTCCCTCCACAGCATTGCTCCCTGCTCTGTTTGTGGTTGCCTCCTGCTCCTGCTTCCTGTGGTTAGTGTGCTCTGCACTATCGTGCACCTCCCTCTTTTCTCTTGTGCGTTCCCCTCGGCTGTTCCTGTGTGTATTTGTATTTCTTGTCTCTGTGGGTACACCTGTGGTGTGTTCCCTTCTGTTACCTGCTCCCTGTGCCACGCATATTCCCTGCGTCTTCCCTCTAGTTCATGTTTTCTGTATCTTTTATCCTGTGTGCACCCTTTGTCTTGTCCCGTGTGCTGTGGTCCCGGAGTACCCACGCACTGTGCCTGCACAGGTGTGTCGGAGAGCCGCAACCTGGGAGCTGCCCCACAGCTCAACATCCACACCATCAGTGGCCCTGGGGAAGACCAGGTGGTTCCTTAGATGCTGCAACTCTGGCACACCTGCGTTTGTTGTGCGGTCACACTGTCCCTGCATCTTTAGAGACCCGTATTTCTGCCCATTCCTAATACAGTCCCTATATACTGCTCAGCAAGACCCAGAGTTTACGATTCCTGGTGCTCCAGGGCCCTAATCGTGACAATATGTATATGGCTCCCGGACCCGAATGGCATTCGGAAATTTGGATCCTGAATGCCATTTGGGTCTGGGAGCCTCAGCTTTAGTATTGTATGAATATACTGAACACAAATTTTCGTTACGGCACCATTGCCGTAACGAAAAATTGTGTTCAGACCCCTTCGGATGCATTAAACCAAAAAACACATCTGATCGGCCAGAAAAGTCACATGCTCGATTCAGTTTAGTTTTTGAACGAAATTCGGATTTGGATGCATTCGGGTGCATTGGGATTCAGAAATTCGGTTGTGTCCGTATGTCCGAATTTCGGAAAATTCGTCCGAATGTCAAATGTTCTATTGTGTGTATGGTCTCTTTTGTGTATATGAAAAACCCAATGAAAAAGTTTGTGAAATAAATAAATATGTGAGTATCTGGAAATACCACAGAAGTATTATCTGGAAAACAAACAGCTTGGTTAGACCAAAATATAAGAAGGAGAGACAAGGCAGGGTTTATCTTGAAATAAACATTAGAGTGCAATTTCTGAGAGACAAAAGTCACAAATATTGTTCAGTGGCTGGGCAGTATGTAAGCAGCTTGGTTAGGCCACAATATAAAAGAGGGAGAGGCAAGGCATGTTTTATCTTGAAATAAACAGAGTGCATTATCTGAGAGACAGTAACCACAAATATTGTACAGGGTTTGGGCAGCATGTAAGAATCTTAGTAAAGCCACATTTAAAGAGGAACAGACGAGGCAGGTTTTATCTTCAAATAAATGTTAAAGTGTATTATTTGGGAGACAATAGTCACAAATATTGTACATGACTGGTGCAGCTTCAGATAGGAAGACCAGGTACTAGAAAATGGGGAAGGGAAATTCTATAGCCGGGGGGGGAAGAACAGGCCGCAGCAAAAAGTTAAGCGTAGAATCCTATGAGCATACCTACGACCAACCACCTTACCCAAGCTCAAGCACCCCTCCAATCCCCCATTGTTCACAAATCACCGTGAACCTAGACAGCACAGGGACCCGTGAGCCCCCCTGGCCCCATAGATGTCACATAGTCTGCAAAGTATATGGTGGCCTCCCATCTCAAAAGTGATAGATATCAAATCAAAGTAAAAGATCCAATTGTCTATAATCGTCCCCACCCAGCTTCAACCAGTCACTGCAGCCTTGGCTGGTACAGAGTATGCTGTCAATCAAAATTACCTTCAACCGACCCCCCTCATACTAGTCCACTCAGTTCAGTTTGCCTTGAAGGATAAACACGTTACTGGGACAACCAACACATTGTTGGCCAAAATAAAAACTGCTTTTTGAAGCCTGTGAAGGTTTTCAGCATGAATAGTTTAATGGAACTTTTTTTCTATAAATAGGCTCATCTCTGTTTGTCAATCAAATTTGTTTTTGCTTGGCCTGCAGTTGACTGGGAGGCCTAAAAACTTGTCTCGCTCAGGTGCCCTTTGGTGACTCCAGTTGCCACCGGGGAGAATATAAAATTCTGGACCAGTGAAGATAAAGGAAGACATCACAACCCATTTTTTTCTTTATTTCCTGCTTTAAGTAGAACACAGACTGCAGTAAAGTGCAGACATCTTATCTTTATAGGGCCTGCTTGTGTTGTACCCGAGTTATCATAAACATTTTTATGTGCAAAGGTAAGGGTTTATGGTTTATGGTGTATGGTGTAAAGAATACATTAGCTGTGTGACCACATAGTTGTGAAACACAGCAGGAGAAGCAGATGGAGACAGACTGGGACATCAAATTTCGATGTTGCAGTCATACAACAGAACGAGTCTAAATAATCGCCGGCCGTTTCAATGCAAAAAGCAGCAATTCCCATCCTGGACCGTGCAAACACACAGCCTCTGACACCGGAAGCGACACCCCTCTGCTGGGAGTACCCCCATTGTATGGAACATTTTTGTACCTTTACAGGCCAATTAGGTAAGACAAAAATGGAGAATGTTATTGCTTTGCCCCAATTTTAGTGCAAATAGGGGCATTTTACGCGGTTTTCCTGTTCGGTGAAATGCCTTGGCGTCCGTGGGAAAGTTGAGATTAAACTGTTTGTAAACCCACATCATGATCTTCTCTTATTTGCAGGCCAATTAGGCAAGACTGAAATTGACAATTTTATTACTTTGACGAAAACAGGGGCATTCCTTGTTCGCTGAAATGCATTGGCGTCAGTGGGAAAGGCAAAATTAAACTGTAAACCCAAACCATGATATTCTCTTATTTGCTCCCTTTTGGTCTATTAACCCCTTAACGACTGTGCTTGTTTTTACTTTCTGTTGGTAAATGACTGACACACTTTTGACATTTTTGCTGTGTGATTCTTCCATGTCAGTAATATACTTTCTTACAAAGTGCACCCACACATATTATATATTGTTTTTTAGAGGATAGATATAGGGCTATATATTTATATCACATATGTGTATCTAACGCCTCACTTAGGACAAATAAATGTCCCGGGTAGGTCCACCTTGCAATTTCCTATACGACAGCCCTTCCCCCTTTCCGTAGGAGGGAGTCCACCAATAGCATGATTTATAGCTATCTACCTGTATATCATACAAATTGTGCTGTAGATGTATTTAAATCGGAAAGAATTGTAAACCTAGCTCTTTCCTGGTAAAAGTACTTCCGTCCTGGAACTGCCCAGCCCCTGGGCAGTTCAATATCGGACCTCTGAAAAGTACAAGCATGCATATGTACTCAGTACTTGGTTTGGGCCCCTTTTGCAGCACTTACTGCAATTACTTTTGCACGATATTCTAATTATTCGAGTTTCACCTGTATGTATATATATATATATATATTGCTCTGATACAGACTGAATAATATCGAGGAGAAATGTGCATCTAAACCCAATGGATAGGCAACAAGGATGCAATTATTCCACTCCGCTATTAGGAAAAATTGAACGAGCCCTCTGAACACGAACATTTTCAAACCAATTTCTACCGGTTCATGGCCGGCTTCAGAAGGGAGTCCTGCAGCACAAACTCAATCCCAATCCCAAACCCCATCTCCAACCCAATCTCAATTCCAATCCAAACCCCAATCTCAATTCCAATCCCAATCCAAACCCCCATCTCAAATCCAATCCCAACCCCAATCCCAATTATAACTCCAAATCTCAAACCCAATTCCAATCCCAACATTAATCTCAATCCCAACCCCAATCTCAATCCCAATTCCAATCCAAACCCCAATCTCAATTCCAATCCCAATCCAAACCCCCATCTCAATCTCAAACCCAATCCCAACCTCAATCCCAACCCCAACCTCAAGCCCAACCCCAATCTCAACCCCATTCTCAAACCCCAACCTCAGGTCTAGATTTACTTTAAAGTGGAACTGTAGGCAGGCAAAATAATGAAATAATTGTCAAACCTCTTCATGTTATATGAAAATAAACTCAGTGCAGTTACCTATTTATTTTGGATGAGATAACAAGATAACGAGTAAAGGTTTCACCCAGTATATCTTTTTATATATATTGTTTCTATACTTGTGTGTATATACAGTGTATATATTATATTATTTTTTTAAACTTAGGTTTGATACTACCTGTATAATGCAGGTATCTTTTATTGTTCCCGTTATGTGTGAAAGGATACGATTACCACTTCAATACATTAAAAAGTGTTGTTCCAGTTCCAGTTCTGCTCCAGGAACACCGAGGTTATCAGACTCTGCTGGGCACTTATCCCCAATTCCACAAAAGGCCTTTAAAGCTTCATCAGATCGGATCAGATCAGCCACACGGAGCCTTACCTGGAGGAAGGTAGGAGACATTTGCCTGCTTTAAAGGGTAAATATTACATATATAGATTATATAGTATATATATATATACATATACATATATATACTGTATATAGTCATATACCCGTTCTTAGATGTGGCGCCTGCATTCGTTTTCCCTTTTCATGATAACAACATTTTCTTCAAGTACAGAAAAATACCTGTTGATCCTGATCCAGAAATCCAGCATGCTTCCAGTGACTTCCTATACACTGAACTGAAATAGTAAAGCAGGACAGTTAGCAGTTTATGAACCCTTGCAGTGGCGCCGCCCCCATGCACCCCAACGGTTAAGTGCTCATTTTTGCCTAAGGTCAAAAATAAAAAAGTTATACTCACCGGAGCCGAGGCCGTTCCCTTCCCGCCTCTGCTCCCCCTCCACTGCAGCGGTCTAAGGTCCCTGAATCATCACGTTCTGTACACAGTGTTAGGACACGAGGATGCCGTAGGACAAACCATTGCTGCAGTGGACAGGCTGGAGGGAGCGCTGTCACAGCCGGCCGGCTCAGAGGAATGGGTGAGTATAACTTTGTTATCTTTGATCCCAGGCAAAAAACAAGAACTTAACCCTTGCAGTGCAGGGAGTAGCCCCACTGCAAGGGTTAATAACGTTTTTTACCTGGAGTTCTTCTTTAAATAATGTAATCCACTCTCACCAGTTCTCTTTTGTGAACTACAGAACGCTAGTGATGGACCGAACACGCCCGAGTTCAGTTGGGGTTCGAACTTTCGCCCCTGGAAATGCACCTTGTCTCCGGCACAATGGGGACAGGGGCTTCTTCCCCACAAGTCCTGGGGCGTTGGTTGTGGGGGCTTATTCACATCACGGAACTCCTTTAATAGAGGAGCACCCAGGTGCCGCCCCTACCTTGTGAATGAGTAAGGGGTGTTTGTACCCCTACCCATTCATTAAAGGGTTCAAATAAATTGTAACACACTTTTGAAAACATCTTTTAATTGAAAAAAAAAAGTTTCTGACAAGTCTTTTATTTAAAAAAAAAAAAAATGGATCCACTGACGTAATCGAGCATTAATCACGACATCCAGCGTTGTCCACGACGACAACGACGGATCAGTGAAATAAAAAAATATTAAAAAATAGATTTTTTTTTTTAAACCCGACGCCCGCCAACCCGTCCGCTTGCGACGAACTCCCGCCGCTAAATGGTATTCTGACAGATGCCGTCAAAATATAAACAATTGGACAGAGCTAGCGGTGACAGCTAGCTAGCTCCGCTTAACTGTTTACATTTGTTCAGCACATGATCATTACTTTGCCCAATCATGGCTCTAAGAGTGCAATGGTCAGGTGCATTGCTTTACCCAATCAGGGCTTCACAAGGCACTGTGCGGTGCGCGGTGCCCTGTGGGGCGTTCGGCGGGCGAACAGCCAACCGAGTGCTCTGATAAGTTGTGTGTTCGCCGAACACTCAAACTAGCTATGTGCGAGTCGAACTGTTGGAACATCGAGCCCATCACTACAGAACACCCCACACCCTGTTGATGATGACGGAGGTAATGCGGCTGTTGGGTCTTACCTGTGCATCTGAAAACCTTCAATAATTCATAGGCAGCTTCATCACTTGCTCTAATATACACCTGTAGGGGGGGAGTCACCTTCTTGGCGCCTCTCTTCGTTGTGCCGCCATCTCAAGCCGTGCCAGCTGACGGAGGAGAAGCAGCAGTTAGCGTCTTAAAGTGATCGTTCACAGAGTTAGATGAGCATATTGAACAATTCAGCAGAGAGGGCCAGGCTTTGTCTCCTTGTCCTCAGAAGTGCCAGGTCACGTCTAGGATGCTGTGCAGACATTGGTTCATACTCTGCTTGTTTAGCATGCACTGTTTTTCGCAATCGTAATGCCCGGTATTGGGGTCGATCGCATGGCGGGGCGGGAGATGCATTTGGGGTGCCATTCAATTGAATAGCAATGCAACACGCAGCGCACCTCTCGCATTGTCAATGCACAGTAGATGCGTTGCACGGTAAGTTGTGTTGATTGCACGGAACCGTGCAATTAATGGACTGCAATGGTGTGAACAAGCCATTAATGAGACACAATGAAACAACTGTAATATTGTAACAATGTATTTGTGAATAAAGCTTGCAGGAGTTGTTGCATGTCACATGACAGCCCAGGTCTTTCTGATTCGGCTTCCCGTCATGTTCCAATTCTGCAGGTAATCCTCGGGAACCATGAAGAAGGGAAGAGGTGTGCTGGTGTCCTGTGGATCCATTATGGAGGTTTCTTGCAGAGGAAATACAGGGAGACCCATTAGTTGTTTTACTGTAGATCATCCCTTCGGAGCCAACGGTAGTGTTATCCTGCATTGGATATCGCTGATCGAGTAAGGGGGATGCTACACAACTGTAATATTGTAACAATGTATTTATGAATAAAGTTTGTTTGCAGGAGGTGTTGCAGGCTGTCCTGAATGCAGAGTAATGAGACCGGGTAGAGTGAGCCAGGATGGGTCACTTTGCTATTCAGGTGCCAAACCCTCAATAGAAGAACAGGCTAATGGTTATAAATAGCAGAATATCTGGCCCAAAACCAGAAGGGTGGCAACCATAGAACGTACCTGCGTAATCATCCGCCCTATATAGCCAGATTTAATGTGAGTAATTAACCCATTTCTAGGCTAGCCCAGGTCTTTCTGACTCGGCTCCCCATCATGTTCCAATTCTGCAGTTAATCCTCTGGAACCATGAAGAAGGGAAGACTCGTCGTTCCAGTGCTGCTGTCTGCTATATGCCTGCTGAGCTACCTCTGGTACAGGAGCGCATTTGTGGTAAGAAATTCAGCTACGTAATATTTTACTTCAATATAATCACTTAAAAGGTAAATTAATTTAATACTGTTGAAAATACCTCTAGCCAATATACCTTCTTTTAGCTTTGGATAGAGTAGCGATGGGTTAGAACCTATAGTTTTTATTGCTGTATGTTACAAAGATGCAACAGGAAGTGAGTCCACAACAGTAGCGTATAGCTGGTGGTATTCAGCGTTGCTGATTTGCTGTATAATGTATTGCTGGCATTTGTAGTCCTGTATAACTGGTGGTATTCTGCATTGCTGGATAATGGTTATACAGCAATGCCTAATGCCACCAGCTATACAGGACTTCAAATCCCAGCAATACATTACATCATACAGTGGGGATGCACCGATACCAGCATTGGTATCAGTGCCAATAATGGGCATTTTCATGAGTACTCTTACTGATGCAAATGCACCGGTACTTTACATTTTTTAATTGAAGTGGCTGCCTGAGGTCCCACGCTTGCTGGGGACCTTGGCAATCATCCTGTTAACTATGTGGCGCCTGTTACAGCGTCGGGCCGCACATCTCCTCCTTCTTCCTGGGGAACTCAACCGCCCAAACCCACCTGCGAGACCCCGCGCAGCACTGGTCAGACCCCGCACAGCCGTAGTGAGACCCTGCAGAGCCCTCCTGAGATCCTACACTGGAGACATCAGGCCGGCACCACCGGAGCAGCACAGTGTATGTAGCTTCATATTATTCTGCATTGCTGTATAATGTATCTCTGGGATTTGTAGTCCTCTATAGGCGGTTGCCATTCGGCATTGCTGTATAATGTATCACTGGGATTTGTAGTCCCTCTACAGCTTGGCAGTTGGCAGATCTATCAGTGTCATAGTGCGACTATGGGTGCAACTGGGCCCAGGTGCTCCAGCACTGACTCCAAGCTGTAGGGAGACTACACATCACAGCCCAGACAGATACAGGGACAATGATGGCATACTTGGACTTGTAGTTCCTTAGCTGATATATATGTGTGGGGGTGGGGGGTACAGTTCCAGTGGATGTTTATATAATATGGGGAGGGGGGCGAAAAAAAAATGCCTGCCCCGGGTGCCCATAACTCTGGTTATGCCACTGCAGCTTGGACCTTATTTTCTAGCCTCACCCCTCCTGAGACTAGAAGACTAAGAAATCCTGCACAACCCACCTGGGCTCCTTCCGCTGATGGGTTTCACTCAAAAGAGCTTAATCTGAGAGTAGAGGAATTGAGTGGAAATTTCCCTTAAAGTTCTGTGCTAAAGCTCCAACCACAGAAACAAATGGAGGATTCAAAGTAGGGAAGGGTATATGTCATTTAGAACCTCAGCAAAGGATCATGCCACTGGAAACTTGCAGTTTACCAGTCATGAGTGGAGTTACCCTTTTAACACTTAAAGTGACATTAAACCCTCAGATTTTTTAACATAAACCAATACTGTAATGTGCGCCTTACTGTAATACATGGTAGTTTCCCTTCTCTTTGCTGCTCTTCCTTTAACAGGTAACTGCAAGTGCCTGCATGCCCTCATTCTCCTTGTACAATTTCCCCCCCTTATTACCTAGGGAACTACAAGTCTCAGCATGAACGTCTCCTACAGTAGTTCCCCCTGAGTAATATGTGGGGGGTGCACAGGGACAAGGAGGGCAAGCTGGTTCTTGTAGTTCCCTGAGTGAT
>NW_017307355.1:528208-531579 GCF_000935625.1 Nanorana parkeri
GGGGGGGGGGTACAGGGGCAATGAGGGTATGCTGGGACTTGTAGTTCCCTACAAGAAATGTGTGTTTGGGGGTATACAAGTACAATGAGGGCATGCTGGTTCTTGTAGTTCCCTGCAAGATATGTGTGTGCTGTGTGTGTGTGTACAAGGACAATGAGGCCATGCTGGGACTTGTAGTTCCCTGGGTGATATGTGCGTGTGTGGAGGGGGGGTACAAAGACAATGAGGGCATGCTGGGACTTGTTGTCCTGGAACTACAGGTTCCAGCATAACCTCACTGTCCCTGTACCCCCCGGCTGCTGCTCGCTGGGTCGGGTCCTCTCAGCCAAGGCCCCCAGAGCTGACCTAGTATGTGCCTGATTGTAAATCTTTTTTACCTCGGAGCCTGCATGTCACTATCCAGCGGCCGGCGCCCCCCTCTCATGTCTCGCACGGGGCAGCCGTAGCTCCAGCCCCCCCGGTTGTTACGCCACTGCATGTATCCATTCCAGAGACAAGGCAGTCTGCTGCAAAACAGAAGTTCTCCCCAGCATGAGAAGAGATACGGATTTAAAAGGAAGAGCAGCAAAGAGAAGGGAAACAACCATGGATTACAGTAAGGCACACATTACGGTATTGTTTTATGTTAAAAAATCTGAGGGTTTAATGTCCCTTTAAAGGGGGTCAGTCATGAAGAACCATAGTTCCTATGGCCACACATGGCAAGATTCCACCAAGAACAAAACTTCACCATCAGAAGAATAAGTGAATGGATGACAGCAACTAATGGCTAGTTCACAACATCCTGCACGCTAAAACGCACGTCCATTGTGGGCGGAGCTTGGCGTTGTTACAGCACAAGGCACTATTAACTAAGGATGCACCGATACCAATACTAGTATCGGTGGCGATACCGAGTATTTGGACGCGTACTGGTACTCGCCCAAATGCTCTGATACCTTCCACGATGCGGAAATTCCGGTCAGAGGAGGATTTCCTCTGACCAGCAGTGCCGTAGGGAAACATGCCGTAGGGAAACAGCCGGCTCCATGCTGATTGACTGAGAAGCTGGCTTCCCGGCCAATCAGCATTGAGCTAGCCGAACAGCCAGCTCCATGCTGATTGGCTGGGAAGCCGGCTTCCTGGCCAAACAGCCGGCTCGATGCTGATTGGCTAGAAAGCCGGCTTCCCAGCCAATCAGCGTAGAGCCGGCTTCCCGGACAATCAGGAAGCCAGGAGGCAGGTCATTACTCGCCGCTCGGCTTCCTGATTGCCTGGGAAACTGGCTCAATGCTGATTGGCTGGGAAGCTGGTTTCATGGTCAATCAGCATCAAGCCGGTCAAGCATGGAGTCGGCTTCCTGGGAAATCAGGAAGCCTGGCGGTTTGTCATTACCCGCTGCACGGCTTCCTGATTGCCTGGGAAGCCGCCTCCATGCCAGTGGAAGCACCGGTATAGGTACTTTGTATCGGCAGGTCGGCAGGAACCAACAGCAAAATATCGCTATTCGTACTAGATACCGAAAAAACGGTATAGGTGCATCCCTACTGTTAACCTTTTTCTTTTCTTTTTAACTGTATTGACTAAAACATCAATGAAGTCTACGTTGTGGTGTGAAAAGGGAACACAGAAAACCATTGATCTCTATGTCTGTGACGGTTCTCATTCATCCAGGTCATGGTTTATCTATAAAAAATAAGTCAAGGCAGCTGGACTTGCTGCATTTTTCTTGAAGACGCTTCACTAGTCGTCCAACCAGCTTTCTCAATTCAGAATGACTTGTACAAAAATTCCCTGGCACTAAAAATGGTGAATGTTGTTCCAATCCACATAATCTGTTAGTCACAGCCAGGTGTTTATGTATTTGCACAATTGGAGTCTAGGAGGTGTTAATAACCTGCCCGTAGAGAGGTGTTAAAACAGCATTGTATGTGGCAGACAATAGATGTCAGATGTCTCAACACCACCGCCGCAACCCCCCCCCCCCCCCCCCTTGTCCTCCTCTTTTTGGTCTTATATTTATTATACAGCTATAGAGGACTACAAATCCCAGCAATACATTATACAGTAATGCAGATTAATACCACCAGCTATAGAGCACTACAAATCCCAGCAACACATTATAGAGCACCAACTATAGAGGACTACAGATCCCAGTAACACATTATACAGTAATGCAGAAATATATGCAGCTACATACTCTGTTGCTTCAGAATCACAGCCTCCTGTCTCCAGGGTCTCCGGATGGCTCTCTGGTGGTCGGTGCAGGGCTCTCTGGTGGGCAGAAGAGAGGGCGTTGCGGTGCATTGTATTCAATGGCACCGCTTTCACGCTCCCCCCCCCCACCCGCAAGCCGTGTGATTGAACGCCTCGCAAAACTTAGTGTTGCAAATTTTTTGTGTTTGCAGTGGAACGGAACGCTGGCAAAGTTTTGCGAGGCGTTCAATTGCACTGCGGGCGGGGGCGGGCGTGGTGCCATTGATTACAATGCACCGCCACGCCCCCTCCCGTCCCAAAACGCAAGGGGAAGTTTCTCAGCGATCGTGGTGCGTTCCAGCAGCTTACGCTCTGGAACGCACACGCTTTCGGGGTGAACAAGGCCTAACTGCAAACGCACAAAAAATATTTTTTGCGTTTGCAGTGGAACGGAACGCTGGCAAAGTTTTGCCACACGTTCGATCGCACTGCGGGGGCGGGCGGGGAAGCGCTGCCATTGAATTAAATGCACCACCATGCCCCTTCCCGCCCCAAAATGCGGGGGGAAGTTTCACAGCGATCGCGGTGCGTTCCAGCAGCTACCGCTCTGTAACGCACACGCTTTCTTCTGCGTGAACAAGGCCTTTCTGTGACCTCTGCAGAACGCACCAGCGTGGGCCATAAAAACTCACCCCCAGGACACCAAGTCTCAGCTGCAGCTTTCCCCCCAGCCAGTCCCAGACTCACTCAGTTCAGCTGCTGCTGTTGTTCCCTCCCCCAGCCCTCTGCTGGCTTATCAGTGCAGCGAAAAAACAGCCTCAGGCTCTGCCGCTGAGCCCCCACTGTGCTTGCTTCTCCTCTCCTTTTCTGTTGCCCGCTCCGCGGCCGTCCCAAGAAAAAAAAAAACCTTCCTGCACGTCACGTTGGCCGGAACGTACAAAAATTTTTTTTTGTACGACCGCGGCGGACCCCGCAAGAAGCAGTCACTCACTGACACCTTGCCGATCCCTGGCCGGAACATACAGTTGTCCCTCCTCCGTGTCACGGACATTACTGCAGTTTATTGTACAAAGTTTTTTTACAAAGAACCGCAGTAAAGTCTGTGACACGGAGGAGGGACAGCTATCACTACACACTGCGGGTGGCTGGCCGTGGACGCAAGAGTCGGGACAGGAGCGGCACTAATCTCGGGGGGG
>NW_017307355.1:531753-547639 GCF_000935625.1 Nanorana parkeri
CTGGCTTCTCCATTTTTACATATATGGCCTCTTTCACACCTCATTTAAACCAGTCCTCCTCCCTGTCTAGGATGAGTACTTGACTGTCTTCAAAGGAGTGACCTTTTTCCTTTAGATGTAGGTATACTGCCTACATCTGGTCAGGATTCACCAGTGTAAAAGGTCACTCCTCTGAAGACAGTCAGGTACGCATCCTAGTACGCATCCTCTGAAGTTCTTTAAAAAAAAAAAAAGTTCCTTGAATTTCCTGTTCCTGTAATGTGGCCAAGCAATGAAACAGGCCAATTCAAAGTCTGTAGGAGGCACCATGTGGCTGCCCTCTGCAGGCTCCGAACCCCTGCGCCCATCAAGATTCAGAGTTTGCAGTGGACAAGGGGCATTGCTTCAGTGGGGCCAATAGGGGCGTTACTGTGCACTCACAACCCACTGCTCCCAGCAGAGCCTGAGGTAGCTGCCTCACCTGTCTACAGGAAACCCTGGCCGAGGGGCTGACTGGCAACATTTGGCCCAGGGGGGAAGTACAACTCAGGGGCCCTTGGTGCAGCAACTTGGCCCCACCTCGCGCTCCCTCTCCTTCCCCTGTCTCTTCCCTACCCCCAGCTGCCACTTTCACCATCCATGTAACGATAGTGTGAGTGGTCGGGTGACATAAGGACTCACCAAAAAGTCAATGAAAGGGAGGGGATGGGGGATTGTGCTCTCTTCCCGCTGGGCTCCCCTCATGGTTCCGGCCTCCCTCCGCTCCATGAACGGTACTAAGGCACTCCTTCCCCAGCATGATTTTTAGGACTCCTCATCTGAACCCAGTCTTGCTCTGCTCCCCTTCTGCTTCTTCTGTGAGGAGTTTGTAAAGCAGAATGAACAGGTCAGTAGTAACACATGGAGGGGAATTTCTCAAAATCGGTGCAGATGGAATCTGGAGCAGTTGCCCATGGCAACAATCAGCTTCCCGCTTTCATTTTCAAAGTTTAATTGAAAAAACTGAAGACAGAAACTGATTGGTTGCTACGGGCAGCTCCTCCAGATTCTGTGTGCGCCAGCTTTCATAAATCCCTCTATAGTGCAGAGGTCAGTAGTACATTACATAGAGGGCAGAGGTCTGTAGTAAGTAATGCAGAGTGTAGAGGCCAGTGGTGTAATGCAGAGTGCAGTGGTCAGTAGTAAGTCATGCAAAGTGCAGGGGCCAGTAGTGTAATGCAGAGTGCAATGGTCAGTAGTGAGTAATGCAGAGTGCAGAGATCAGTAGTGAGCAATGCAGAGTGCAGAGGGCAGTGATGTAATGCAGATTGCAGAGGTCAATAGCGCAACAAAGATTGCAGAGGTCAGTGGTGTAACAAAGAGTTCAGAGGTCAGTAGTAATGCAGAGAGGAGAGGTCAGTGGTGTCAGTGGTGTAACACAGAGTGCAGAGGTCAGTAGTGTAATGCAGAAAAAACAGGGACTTACAGTGCACACAGAGTGCAGAGCTCATAAGTGTAACGCAGAGTGCAGAAGTCAGTAGTAATGACCTGAGGTCAGTAGTAATGCAGAGTGCAAAGGACAGTGGTGTAACACAGATTACAGAGGACAGTGGTGTAACGCAGACTGGAGAGGTCAGTGGTTTAACGCAGAGTGCAGAGGTCAGTAGTAATGCCGAGTGCAGAGATCAGTAATGTAATGCAGACTCCAGAGGTCATTGGCGTAACGCAGTGTTAAGAGGCAGAGTTAAGAGGTTAGCAGGAAGGCAGAGTACAGAGGTCAGTAGTAAGCAATGCACAGTGCAAAGGTCAGTGGTGTAACAGAGTGCAGAGGTCAGTGGTATAACACAGACTGCAGAGGTCAGTAATTTAAAGCAGAGTGCATAGGTCAGTAGTAAAGGAGAGGTCAGTAGTAATGCAGAGTGCAGAGGACAGTGGTGTAACGCAGAGTGCAGAGGTCAATAGTGTAACACAGACTGGTGGTGCTACAGTCTTCTTCCTAGCCTATAGCAGCTAAAGTGGGTGGAGGAAAATGCAGGTGGCTGTGAAGGAGCCCCGAACTAGCCATGCCAATGCAGCAGCAGCCTTTTTTAAGGTACATCAGAGATTGAATTGTCCCCTGGCCCAGTCCGCCCCTGCTTTGGCCGCACCTAAGTAACACTTACAGAGCTGGTACCCACCCTTTCCAATCTGTGCAAAAGCAGTAGACTAGACTGACCTCTTCTCTCCATTTCTTGTAAGCACATGAGCCATAAAGCTTAACCTAGAAGATTCTTTTTACATTGAAGGAGAAAAACAAAAAGAAATCCACTTAAACATGGGAATAATGTGCAAACTCCATGCAGACCATATTCCAGGCAGAGTTATATCTCAAACCCCAGCATACAAGGTCACAGTGCAAGCCACTAAGCCACCATACTACCCAATGGTGGTTTGCAAAGAAAGATCCAATTAACAAAACACACAAAGCTCTGGGTATCTTAAGATAATATTTCAAAAAAAAATTTGACTGGTTTACATCAGAACAAATATGTTATGTATGTTTTATTTTTAATTTACAGAATTCCCTTAGGAATGCTTTTCAGAACTGCTATTGGTCAAACAAGAATGAAAACACTCTGAACCTAACGACCCAACCCCCAAAGAAAACAGACCTCCAAATGAAAATAGACGCCATGTTTGACAGGATTGAAAAACTCATCCCCATCGCTCCATTCACACATTTTAATAGAACCACAAGTGGAAAACATAGCAAAGCATTTATAGCCAATCCAAAGGAACAATACTGTGTTGGAGAAGAATTGGTGGTACAGATTGATATGTTTGATCACTTGGGCAACAGGAAGAGGCACGGGGGGGACTTCATAAGAGCCAGGCTCTTCTCTTCAGGACTTGGAGCTTCTGTGTCCGGACAACTAGAGGACCTGAATAATGGATCATACCATGTTCGCTTTCATTTATATTGGGCAGGTGATGCCAAAGTATCCATTTGGTTGTTCCACCCAAGTGAAGGGGTGGCACCTCTCTGGAGGTCAAGGCATGCCAGTCAAGGGGCTCTTGCGTTTGAGGGAAAGTTTGAAATGTTGGGTAAATATGCTGTGACTAAGTGTGCTTTTAAACTGTATGAAGAAGAGGGGAAGGAGATCTGTGAGTACCTAGACCCCTTATATGAAGAGGCCTTCTACTGTTTTAAAGCTCCCAACTTCACTTGCGAAAGTCTGAATGAAATGAGAGGCTACCATCTTTTTATATCGCATATCACTCCTGATGAAAGGAAACTATTTGAAAGGTACTGTTTCCATCAACACTACATACAGTGCCTTCCAAAGGTACCCTAAGTTCTCTGCAAAAGGTATTTGTTTGTTAATATGGTTTGGGCATGTTGAAAAGATGCCATATGAATGGCTTCTGTTGATGCTGCTTTAAAATGCATGTGCCAGGGTGGAATTCCGGATGAGGCTGGAGGAATTATATGCACCATCTGTCCTAGGAATGCCTTGGAATCTGCTTGGAGGCCCTTAAGCCTGTGGCTGTGCAAAAGCTAAATTTGGGCTGGTTTGGTAGCTTGCTGCTCCTTGTGTCCAATAGGATAATACAACTACAAATTATCCTAATTTAAATAGTATTGATATTAAATGCTTATATTATATAGCCCTTACTTCTGTTCATAATCCTTAAAGGAACACTGGTAGGAGATGCAAAGATTTTCTATTTAAATAGAAGACAGAGTAACAGACTATCTGCACTGTGGGCCTCCTTACATTGGTGGCCAGTGGAAAAGGACTTCTCACTAAGATCCTCCCTATATTGGTGGTCAGTGAAAGACTCTTTACTTTAGTGATAGGATACTGAATGGGAGAGGTGTCCCCTTACATTGTTGGTAAATGGGAAAAGGGCCCCATTTCATTAGTGGTCAGTGACAGAGGTGCCCCCTTACTTTGGTAGTCATTAGAAGAAGGAACCTTTACTGTGGGAAAGGAAACCCCTTACTTAAAGGAGAACTATGGGGTCAGTGTTTTTCCCCATAGTTCTCCTTAGGGTAACGGGAGGACACAAACTAGCGTCCTCCCGTTACCCTAGGCTCAGTATACCGCGAGCTACAGCTCGCGGTATACTGAGACGCCGCAGCCGGAGCGGATCCCGACATCGATGTCGAGATCTTCCCAGCTGCGTGAGTGACAGCTGGCTCTGCCTATCTACCTAGCTGTACCCGCCCCGTCCGTTCCACCAGTCAGCGCTGGTGGATCGGAGCGGGAAGGGGAGAATCCAGCCCATCCCCTGTCACGGCAGAGAGCCGTGACAGGATCGAGAAGTAAACGAACACCGGTATGTGTTCGCTCACTTCCCGATCTACTGAGCCGACCTGTGACAGTCTCATTGTCACAGGTCGGCTAGAACTATGAGGTGAGTGAAAAGCACCCACCTCATAGTTCTCCTTCAAAGTTTTCCTTTTTTGGTTCTGAATATCATTTCAACAAAATAAAATGTTAAAGTAGGTGAAGCACATAATACATTTCTTAAAGAACACAATTTTTTTTAAAGGTCCAACATTGCTGTTGATATCCCTCAGACCTTTGACTCTATCTCCATCAATGCCTGTAGAGGTAAGCATCCCTTTCCGTCTTCTGTTAAAAATTCTGCTCAGATATTGATTCATCCAAATTCAACATGTCAATAAAGCTTGCTTATCAAAAAAACTAAATTATGTAAAGTGTCTTTAAGGGGGAACTTTAGTCTTTGCAATGATTTTTTGGATGTGTATATGAAAGATACTTATGTATTGGTACAGTGATAATATAAGGATAGTACTCAACCGTCACATTGACATCTTCCAGTATCCGATTCCTTTGTAACTCTTAACATTTAAAGAGATTACTTCTCAGAGCCGCAAAGGAAATTGGTACTGGAAGACTTCCCTCTGCTAGATGCTGAAAGTCTGAGTGGGAATCAGATAACCATATAATGCTCAACTGTGAGTCCCACACTGGTCAATGTATGACTAGTGAAGTATCTCTACTTAGACCCATTAACCGTAATATCTAATAATACAAATGCCCTTTTGTACTTCCTCCTCTCTGGCTAACCCCCATCCATGATCAACTATCAAACACCAGAGCATAGAAATGGTTTAATGTTTTATATATTGGGGGGAAAAAAGGTATCAAAATCATGTTTTTTCCGGGGGTGGGGGGGGACCCTTTATGGTTTTCTTGCACCGGGGCCCTGAGGGTTCTAGTTACGCCTCTGGTACAACAGTTATTATAAGAATAACAATAGGATTGTACAACACGTATTGCTGACAAGACTTTGTTATTGACATAATATTATACTCCTAATTTACATGATTTTTAAGTAGAGCAGAGAAAGGGAAGAGTACAATATACTGTATGTTACTTATTTTGTGATTAATACCTAGCTAAGAGTAAGACATAAACTCAGCATTACAAAACACCTATTTCCCCACCCCTGTTTATATCCCAGCCACCCCCGACCCACAGGGTGCACCCCTGTGTCTGTGAAAAAGAAAATCCTATACACACATTTGTTCCTGGTGTTCCTGGCCAGGACCAAAGGCATTCACTTCTTCTTTCGAAATTGGGCAGATCCTAGTTGATGCTGGGAGTAGCAGAATGCATTCTCTTTTGAGCTCAGTGGGGGGGCGGGGAGGATCCTTGACACCCTGCGCTCACAGGAAGTGGGTTTAATCCATGGTTGGCCTAAGAGTTGGGTTGTAAATCTAAGATGTATAGTTTTTTCTTACTTGACATACAAAGTTTCTCAATCTATGATCCAATTTTCCCTTCTCTTTTCTATCTAGTTGTAGCAGAAACCCCAAAGCCAAAATGCCAGACCGGCATGGGATCTCCTCTGCCGAGTGGATATTTTTACAACAATATTTGGCAACCCGTCTACTGCAACATGACCGTCTACAATACCGGGGAGGACTTCCTTAAATGCCTGGAGAGAAAAAAACTGTTCCTTATAGGAGATTCAACAATGCACCAGTTCATCATGCACTTTACAGGAGGCATCAAAAGTAGGGGACAACTTGAACTTACTTTATAGTGTGTATTGATAAAAACTTGCAAAACCATTTGTCTTGCCAAACTCTGTGAACGTTCGTTCTTGTGAATGGAGGCAAAAACAAATGTATTAGTATATTTTCTTTTCAGGTCGAAATAAATATTAGGAAAATACCATAGTATGGCCACTAGATGGAAGTGATGAGCATAGAAATTAAATATTTATTTCCAATGCTCCTCAGCTCTATCTAGTGGTCATAATGTGGTATTGTTCTGTGAATCCCTTATAATTATACCCACTTTGTCTTTGTTGCAGGAAAAATAATATGTATGGTAGAGAGACACTATTGTCTTACCCAGGGAAAGGTGATGATGTCTTTGGAAAGGGCATTTCCTGACTCCCTTATGCAAACCTCAGCCACGCTCCCTCACAGCTTCTACCTATTATCAACATTAAAAGTTGTTATTAAAAAATAAGACAAACCAAATAACATGGCCGGGGGGTGCTTACAATTGTCATCTATTATTTATGCATTCAGAACATACATCCTTTGGGCATCTTCAATAAGTAAGTTTGTAAACTTCTAGATGGATGTGGAACTTATGGGAATTCAATATAGAAATACAAATGTATTTGTAGTTTTTGACAATAGATACTCTTTACGCTGTTTGATTGGAATCTCTTCAGCCACTAACACTTGTGTTTGCTTCCTGCAGTCGTGAAATATTTCCGTTACCATGGGTCAGGTGGGGACGATTGGTATTTGGACCTGGAAGCCATGAACACGGAAAAGGACATTTACGTCTCCTACAAGAGACACGGCTTCCCCCTGGAACATCCAAGCTTCTACTACTTCAAGGAAGACATGTACACCAGCCGGCAGATCGACCAGCGTGCTGGCGGAAAGGACACCATATTTGTTATAACCTTGGGACAGCACTTTAGACTCTTCCCTATTAAGATTTTCATCAAGCGGGTGTTGAACATCCGCCGAGCGGTAGAGCGCCTCCTCCTCCGCAGCCCGGACACCAAAGTCATCATCAAGTCAGAAAACACCCGAGAACTGCAGGCTCCGGTGGAAATGAAGGGGGACCTCTATGGCTACCCCCAGTACCTGGTGCTCCGGGAGGTCTTCCAAGGAATCAACGTGGGTTTTGTGGACGCCTGGGACATGACGGTGGCGGCCGGCTCACTAAACGTTCACCCTTACGGCCACACGTTTGCCAGTATTATGAGCCTGGCATTCAGCTTTGCTTGTTAATAAAAGCTGTTTAGACCTCAAAATATAGACTGTTATAGACTGTTTAGACCTCAAAATATAGAGTGTCTCCGGTCCTTACAGTGGGCATTGCAGTAAATTAAAAGTGCACATGGATGCATTCCTGACGTGTCACAGTATCCAGCAACAGTATTATTTTTCAAAAAGGCTCCAATGTTTATCAATAAAGTGCATTCTATCTATCTATCTATCTATCTATCTATCTACCTCGTATGACAAGTATTCTAAAGGAAAAGGCTCCTTCTTCCTAAAAGCCAATCTGTTCTCCTGAATCATACTCAATTTGTATATTCATATACAAACCCCAGAATAATAAAAACACAAAGTAACTGCGGTCCCTAAAGGGATAGAAGTCCTGAGTTATGAAGACCCCGATCAGCAATTAAACTTATTCAACTTAGAAAAGAGGCGCTTAAGAGGGGACCCTATTGCAGTCTTCAAAATCCTCAATGGGGACCACATTATTCAAAACAAAAGTAAAGCACAGAATCCAGCCATCGGCTGCCCAACCTTCCTAAATCAGGACTACTTCCTCCACATGCAGGTTCTAAGTGTTGCTGATGTGCCCTCCTCCTCCACATTCTCTTCCTCCATCACCTTCTCCTCCATCACCCCTACCTCCTCCTCCGCCAACTCCACCTTCACCTCTATTTTTTTCAATCCAACCAATCATGTGCCAACAAGACCAATCCCTCCACCTTCATGCATGATAATCCTATTTGTCTTCATTTCCTTAAGCCATTCTCCTCTTCTTTGCCTTCAAGTGCTACCAAAGCGCCAATTTCCTACTTCTCTACCCCTGCAAGTGATGTTAATGCACCCTTTTTCTCCTCTTTTTCTAGCCCCTCTATAGCTGTCACGTACGTTTCAGAGCTTGAAGGGCCAACGGAGGCCTCTCCTGCAGCTATGGTCCTGAGACCCCAGGGTAATGGAACAGGGAACTCAGGGCACAGAGGGGCACAAGTGCCTGAAGACTGGTGAAGGAGAAGCAGTCTCGGATAACAACTATAGAGCAGCAGACAACGCAGGAGATGCACTTCTGGAATGCACATCAGGTGGTAGCGAGGTCAGGAGCAGGCCGAGTCAGAGCCAAGCGGACAATGCAGTACCAAGCAGAAGACTTAGTTGAAGAGCAGGACGAGGTTTTTACATTCCTGCAGGATTTGACAGCTGCAAACCTGGAAGTGCTCTTAGCAGAACTTACTTGGGCCAGGAATTCAATGTGAAAATGGTTACCTCGATTAATGCCAGAGAGGTCAATGAGACTCTGTCACACCCATTCAGGACAAACTGACAGGTTTTCTTAAAAGCCAACCCCCCAACCAACCTTTTTTCACCTTAACCCAGCTAATGCGCCCCTCCAATCCTCCAACGGAGGTTGGTGTCAAAGCTTGTGTAAGCATTCACGGGGTTAATGCCGTTACTCCCTTGGGGCCAGGGACCATGGTCTCATAGAGGTTACCAAACTTTATATACATTCATTAAATTTAAAGTTATATGACAGATGCTAACTGCAAAAATCACTGTGTAGTGAAACAGCTCTGGGGTCCCCTATGATTCTGGGCCCCATAGCAAGTGCATGGTGTGCTGTGGTTATTGTTACATCCTAGATTTAGCGACCCCTCCTCCCAGCAATGTAATCTCCATCTCAAAGTCAGTTCCTCCAGTTATATAAAATATGAATTACTTTTATAGCAATCCTGTAGACCAGGGGTAGCAAACCTCTGGCCCTCCAGCTGTGGTGGAACTACAAATCCCATGAGGCATTGCAAGAGTCTCACAGCCACAGACATGACTCCCGAAGAGAGATGCATCATAGGATTCGTAGTTTCACCACAGCTGGAGGGCCGGAGGTTTGCTACCCCTGCTGTTGACATTTCCAAGCTGTATATTCACTAATTGTATGCAAATGTATTTGCTATGGGTACGTGCACAAATCACCATGAACCCAGACAGCTCAGGGACCGCTGGAACCTGCTGACTCCATAGACTGCACATGGTCTGCTAGGTATATAGTTATGCCCTCTGCGTGAGCTTTAACCGCATTGTCACAGCATTTTTATGAGAAAGTAAACATTTATGGCGTGATAAAAATATATGTTGACTGCGTGACCACATTGTGATGGAGCAGCAGGTCCGATCCCCACTGTACGTCATCAGTGTGTAATTATATGCAGTTCTGAGCCTACCATGCCGACACAAAGACTTGATTATGCCACTTTCGGCCTCACCAAGCACAGAGATCTTCCAACTCACGGGACAACAATCTAAGGCCAGTGAAAGAAAATAGTATAATATAGCTACTTGTTTTGTGATTAATACCTAGCTAAGAGTAAGACATGCACTCAGCCTTACAAAACACTTAGAGCCCCACCCCTGTTTGTACCCCAGTCACCCCAAACCCCCAGGATGCACCCCTGTGCCTGTAAAAATAATCCAATAATTCAACTGTATGAAACACCAATAGCCCAACCCCTGTTTGTGCCCAAACACCCACCAACCCTCGGGTGCACCCCTGTGCCTGTAAAAAAGAAAATCCATAAACTCTACCTGGGGCAAACACCTAAAGCCCCACCCGTGTTTGTAAGCTATGCACCCCCCATTCCCAGCATGCAACCCTATGCCTGTAAAAAACAAAATCCATTAATTCAACCTCATAAAATACCAAAAGCCCCATCACTGTTTATATCCCAGCCACCCCCACCCACAGGATGCAACCCTATGCCTGTAAAAATGGAAAACTATTAATTCAACCTTATGAAACACTTATAGCCCAACCCTTGTTTGCACCCCAACACCCCCAAACTCCAGTGTGTACCCCTGTGCCCTTAAAAAAGAAAATCCATAAACTCAACCTTATGAAAGACCTAAAGAACCACCCCTGTTTGTACCCAAACCCGCACCCCACCCCTGAGGTGTACCCCTGTGTCTGTAAAAAAGGAAATCCATAATCTCAACCTAATGAAACACCTAAAGCCCCACCCCTGTTTATACCCCAACACCCCCCAAGAGTGCTCTCCTTATGAAAAAGAAAATTTCCATACACATCTTTTTTCCAGGTGTCTCTGGCCGTGACAAATGACACTTCCCTATCAAGATTTTCATCAAGCGGGCTCTAAACATTCGCCGAGCGGTAGAGCGCCTCTTCCTCCGCAGCCCGGACACCAAAGTCATCATCAAGTCGGAAAACACGCGAGAACTGCACTCTCCGGTGGAAATGCAGGGGGACTTCCATGGCTACACCCAGTACCTGGTGCTCCGGGAGGTCTTCCAAGGCATCAAAGTTGGGTTTGTGGATACCTGGGACATGGCAGTGGTGCTCGACGGACATTTACCTTTCCGGCCACATGTTTGCCAGTATCATGAGCCTGGTGTTCAACTTTGCTTGTTAATAAAATAAGTTTAGACCTCAAAATATAGGCTGAGTGTCTTCAGTCCTTAAAGTGGGCATTTCAGTCAATTTAACGGGTGCTTGGATACATTCCTGACGTGTCACAATACTCAGCAACAGCATGATTTTTTTTAAAAAAAAGCTCCAACATTTATCATTAAAGGTCATTCTTGAGCTCCAGTCCAGTGAATTTGCCTAGGCTCAAATGATGTTGACATTACCTAAGTCTCATCCCCCCCCAGTGATCAGACAACAACATTGTAACTTTGTAGGAAGTCTTAAGGTGAGAAGCTGCAGCAGGGTCTGATATGTCTGTCTGTCTATCTATCTATCTATCTATCTATCTATCTATCTATCTACTTATAAGTATTCCAATGGAAAAGGTTTAATTCCATTCACAGAAGCCAATCTGGTCTACTGATTCAGATTCAATTTGAAGTGTAAAATTGACAGTTTGATCATTTGCATATATTGTAATTTGTTTATAGTGTTAAGTTGAATCATTCCTATAAAACATTTCTATAAAACAAGAACATTTTGTTCACAATATTCACACACAAAGCCCAGAATAAAAAAACACACACATAGTAACAGTTGGAAATGCAACAGCACATACTGTTATGTCTTTGGAGCTGTAGATGGCGCTGTAGTGCAATGTTAGTCTCTATGCTTATGCATGTTTATCTATGATGTATACAGTACAGGAAGTATTCTGATGTCATGTCTTTATAAGCATGTAAAACTTAATTCAGCATCCCTCAAGATCACAGTGCTTCATCTAAACACATAACCGACAGTAACTACCAGAGCTACGAGACAAGGCTACTAAATTTAAACATGTTCACATTGGAGGTGAGGAGATTAAGGGGGGATATGATCTCCATGTACAAAATGTTCAATGGTGGTAGCAACATTAACGATAAACTGTTTAAAATTAACTCCATTACAAAAACTAGAGGCCATCACCTAAAATTGGTGGAAAAAAAAATTCCAGCACAAGGGGCGAAGGGGGTTCTTCACAGTAAGATCAGTTAGGGTCTGGAACTCACTGCCACAGGCGGTGATTTCAGCAAATAATGTGGAATTGTTCAAGAAACTTTTGGACGATTTCTTAAGGGACCGTAATATACAGGGGTACAGGTAATATACAGGGGTACGGGTACTCCTAGAATGAGATCCTAATAGGTTGGACTTGATGGACTAATGTCTTTATTCAACCTCAAATACTATGTAACTATGTAACTGCGGTCATTATACTGACAGCGACCCATCTCTGTTTTGCTGCAGACGTGTTTTCTAAAGGATATGAAATGCAGCGTGTGGCTTTTAAATTGCAGGGATCTCTGTCAGCTCACATTTATTATTGTGTTTGCCGTGCGTTGAAGATGTGCTTTTATATCGGGAGACTGTCATGTTCTACCTTTATTCCTTCATAGGAAAGCATTGGTAAAGTCAATTGGCGACCAAAACTTTTTTCTTCTTAGTTTAGACAGTGGGTTAGCGTTAGAATATTTTGCAGCTTTATATTACTGCCCAAGTCCCTTTTGAGGGGATGTCTCTCCCTTCATGTCCTTGTAATAGGAAGTCAGAAGGACACGAAGTGAGGGGACTTCTTTCCGGTAAAGACAGTGATAGAAACACAAACATTTTTTTCAGTAACTCAGGAGAGTATGTGAGCTCTTGAATAAGCAGGAAATGGAAACAGATAAAGCAGGTTTTATCTTGCAGTAATATTTACAGTGTATCTTCTGAGAGGTAATAGCCACACATTTTGTTCAGTGACTGGACAGTATTTAAGCAGTTTGGTTAGGCTGCAATATAAGAGGGAGAGACAAGACAGGTTTTATCTTAAAATAAATAATTAAGTGCATTATCTGGAGAACAATTTCCACAAATAATATTCAGTGACCGGATAGTATATAAGCAGATTACTTTGACCGTTATGTAAGAGTGAGAGATGAGGCAGATTTTAACTTGAAATAAACGTTATGGTACATGTTCTGAGAGACAATAGCCACAAATATTGTTCAGTGGCTGGGCAGTATATAAACAGCTTGGTTAGGCCACAATATAAGAGAAATCGACAATGCATGTTTTATCTTGAATTAAATAAACATTAGAATGCATTATCTGAGAGACAGTAGCCACAAATACTGTACAGGGTTTTGGCAGCATATAAGAATCTTAGTTAGGCTGCAATAAAGGGGGTAACAGACAAGGCAGGTTTTATCTTGAAATAAATATTAAAACTATCAAAGACCGAATGGTTCCCACAAAATTAACATCGTTAAAGAGGCCAGATGGAACACATGTTTGTTTTAGTCAATGGTCAAAAAAAGCCATAACCTGTATGTTTATATAGAAAAAGATAAAGGTTTTATATTTAAACCCCCAAAAAAGGGCCCCAAACACATATATGTGCAAATATCCAATTCTAAAATAGGCATTGGTCCCCATAAACCCCCCTACATAAAAGACAAAACATATAAATAAAAAATAAATGAAAAAACTGGCTTAACAGAGCGACAGATCCAATAAACATCCCATCAAAATTGATTATATATAAATCTAGAAAATGTATTGGTTCGACAAAACAAATTGTTAAAAAGGAACATTTGAACAATGTAATTGAGATAAAAGAATTCGCCCCAATAGGGGAACCTCCTAATGACCCACTTGGAGTCCCACAGTAGGGTGGCTGGAGACGGCCACACAAACATCGGCAGTTCTCCGTTGGTGGAGTCTTTTGCCATCAGGCTGCCCTACTAGCTTTATGGCTGTGGTGTCTCTACAAAACAAACTCCCCTCGTTTGGGTTGCTGTTTTAGGCGCCCCCGATGTGCTCTTACCATCTTCCATCTCGGAACTAGGGGCTGTTGTCATTGACTGCTGTCGGTGCTGGGCATTCACTGACTATGCACTGAGAGGACTACCTCCTGCTCCTGACGAAGCGCTTTTTGCACGAAACGCGTCGAGCCTCATCAGCATCGCTTGACTCCTACGGTCTTAGCTATACATCTACCATCTTGGGTTGTCTCACTAGAGGGTTCACTCTTTATATTTGTGTATATTTAGAGCTTCAATAGCATAAGTATTATATTCGCTATTTACATTTTGCCTTTATTTGAACCCTACTGTGGGACTCCAAGTGGGTCATTAGGAGGTTCCCCTATTGGGGCGAATTCTTTTATCTCAATTACATTGTTCAAATGTTCCTTTTTAACAATTTGTTTTGTCGAACCAATACATTTTCTAATTTTATATATAATCAATTTTGATGTGATGTTTATTGGATCTGTCATTCTGTTAAGCCAACACAAACCCTTATTTTCCCTTCTTGGCCACATTGTTATCTAATCAACTAGGGGTTGGCTTCCAGAGATTTGGTGATCTGTGCACCTCAAACCAATTTTGCTTTAAATGAAAAAACTGTTCGTATCAGTGAGCATTCCTGATGATTGTCCAGGTGTAGGATAAATAATTACTTATCACCATCCACTTGGGATGGAAGCATATGTATACATGATAAGCAGCCAACGTAGATATTAATGTGTCCACATAAGTGGAATCCATCCCTTCAAGAGGGCATATTGTAGAAACAAATCCACTAAAAAAACTTTGGCTGGTGGAGTGCTGTTTGATAAATAGAATCTCGAGAACTGAATTTGTGCATCAGGAACAACTTCATAGAAGTATGGGGATGACACACCGTGCGTCCGGAGGCGCTTGATACTACAAGTACCCTATTACACAGTGTCCATGTAGATAATATTTGACATCCAACAATCTTGTATACTGTATAGCCTGTATGTGGAATAAAAAAATTCAGTATACGTTCATCATTCCATTGTAAGATGCTTAGTATAGGATGTGAGGTAAATGCACTGTATAAACCACTCCAAGTACTCCAAGTACTAGAGTGATGTTTTTGCTCTGAAGAAGCCCATTTGGAAAACAGTTTACTACATGTGTGTACATGCGTTTGGAAAGCACATATATATATATATTTTATTTTATTTTTATTTTTAACTCTCCTTGGGTTCCCCAGTTGTCTTTTTCAAACAAACATTAAAGTGTATTATTTGAGAGACAATATCCACAAATGTTGTACATTGGCTGGTGCAGCTTCAGATAGGGGAAAGACCAGGCAGTAGAAAATGGAGATGGGAAATTCTTTAGCTGGTGGGAAGAACAAGCAGCATCAAAAAGTTAAGCGTAGAATCCTATGGGCATACCTATGACCAACCAACTTACCCAAGCTCAAGCATTGGAGGTGGGTTTCAAAGCCTGTGTCAGCATACACAAGGTAACTGACGTCACTCACTTGGGCCCAGTGACTGGCTTTATAGCGGTTACCAAACTTAATATACATTAATTCAATTCAAAGTTATATGGCATACGCTCACTGCATAAGCCACTGTGTAGCCAGACAGCTCTGGGGTCCCCTATGCTTCTCGGCCCAATAGCAAGTGCATGATGTGCTGTGATTATTGTTACATCCTTACATCACTAGAGTTAGTTCCTCTAGTGATACAAAATATGAATTGCTTTCATAGCAGTCCTGTAGAAGTTTCCAAGCTGTATATTCACTCATTCTATCCAGATTTATTTGCCAATTGCTATGAAATCAACTTGAACCCAGACAGCACAGGGCCCCCTGAGCCCCCCTGGCCCCATAGATGTCACATAGTCCGCTAGGTATTTAGTTACATCCCTTCTTTCAAGTAATAGATATCAAATCAAGGTAAAAGATCCATTGCTTATTGTCTATAATCTTCTCCCCCAAGCTTCAACCAGTCACTGCAGCCTTGGCTGGTACAGAGTCAGCTGTCATTCAGAATTACCTTTAACCAACACATTGTTGGCCAATATTAAAAAACAGCCCCAGGGCTAAACTGGACTTTGAATGTATACCAGCAGGGCTGGATTTTATCTCTGCTGCCCCAAGGCCAGGTTCCTCTACGTGCCCCCATCCTTGCCAACCCCCCCTCCACCTTCCCAATGGAGAATGGCAACCAACAGAGGGCGGAGGCGGCAGGGTTAGTTTTAATTTTTTTTTCTTTCCTTTTTTTAAACTTTTTTTATCATTTTAAAAAATGTTTAAATTGTTATTTATTTTTTAACTTTTTTAATTTTTATTTATCTTATTATCGTTTACTTTTTATCACCTTTTTATTTTAATTATTATGTTTGACGCATTTTTTTTCTTAATTTTTATTTACGTTATAATTTATGATC
>NW_017307355.1:547735-549574 GCF_000935625.1 Nanorana parkeri
ATTATCAATTAAAATTTTTCTTTATTTTAATTTTATTTTTTTCACTTAACTTTATTGCTATCACACAGGAGCTAACAAGCCCCTGTGTGAAAGCATTTGGAGGTGACAGGTTCTCTTTATGGAACCTGTCACTTACAATACAGGAGTTTGAGCACACCTGTCATGCAGTGTCAGTCTAAGCGACTCTTGAAATTAAGCACACAGCTATTCTTGAGCCATCCCAATCCCAACCCCAATCTCAATCCCAATCCCCATCTCAATCCCAATCTCAATCCCAACCCCAATCTCAATGCCAACCCCAATCTCAATTCCAATCTAAATCCCAATTCCAATCTCAATTCCAATCTAAATCCCAATTCCAATCTCAATCCCAATCTCAATCCCAACCCCAATCCCAATCACAAACCCAATCTTAATCCCAATTCCCTACCCCAATCCCAACTCCAATCTTAATCCCAATCTCAATCCCAATTCCAATCCCAAACCCAATCACAGCCGCAGGTCTAGATTTACTTTAAAGTAGAACTGTAGGCAGGCAAAATAATGAAATAATAGCCAAACCTCTTCATGGTATATGAAATTAAACGGAATACAGTTTCCTATTGCGAGTTTTAATGTTGTATGAGATAACTAGTAGAGACTTCATATTTCCCTATGTCTGCTATGCCAAGAATGCCGTCACACAACAACTCGCGCTCTGTGAATGTGGGTGAATGAGAAACATACAGACTGAAAGAATCAAAAAGCTTTGCAGAGAGGTAGAGAAGACGAGTCTGGTACATAATAAAGTAAGCATTGCTATGGTCAAATATGTATAAGACAGTCTTTCTCAACCAGGGTGCTCCTGATGGTAGGACTGAGGACTGAAAGGGGGTTTCTGGTAAAGCTGGGTACACACAGAGCAAACATCGGCTGATTCCTACTGAACTGGCTGCAATTTGCTCCATGGGAGGCCCTATTAGCTCGACAGAAGTCAGTCATTCAATCGAATTTTGCCGAAGGGACCTGCTGGAAAATCCTCAGCTAAATAGCGTTGCTGCAAGAACTGTTGGGGTATTCTGACAACGTCCGATGCAACGCTGTCAGAATGCAATGTACACAGCGGGAGATTCCTCCATCCAAACCTGTTAACTGTGTATACCCAGCTTAAGGGGGGAGGGGGGTTCTGATATGAAAGTGGGGGCTCTGATGTGAAGGGAAGAGTCTGATATGAAAGGGGGGCTTATGATGTAAAGGTGTGGGGTCCTGATGTGAAGGCGGGTCTTCTCATGTGAAGGGGAGACTCTGATATAAAGGGGGGGTTCTGATGTGAAAAGGGGTCTCTGATGTGAAGGGGGCTTCTGACATGAAAGAGGGACCCCTAATGTGAAAGAAGGGCTTCTAATATCAAGAGGGGTTTCTGATGTGCAGATGAGACTCTGATGTAAAAGGGAGGGACTCAGATGTGAAGGGGAATCCGCACTTTTTTTTAGTGTCTTTGTGTGGGGTCCCCCCTTAAAATTCATACAGACCCCTATCTCTGCTAAGGGTCTGGCATGGATTTTGGAGGGACCACACATTGTTTTTTCTCCTTTTTACATTTACACTTTTTACATTTTAGACTGGGGTGCCTCGAGATTTTGCATACTTTTAAAGGGTGAAGTGACTAATAAAAAACCTTTCACCTTTCTACATACCTTTGGCTCACTGCATTCCTCCTCCCTCCATATTAGAATTGCAGCCAGTGGCGTAACTACCGCCATAGCAATCCATGCGGTCGCTATGGGGCCCGGGGCAGCGTGGGGCCCAGTCAGGAGGCCAGGGCTCAGCAGCAGGGGTGGAGGAGGCTGGGGCTTTGCG
>NW_017307355.1:549720-551002 GCF_000935625.1 Nanorana parkeri
AAGGCCGTATCAGCCTGAAACTGGATCTTCTTCTGAGCTGCGGGCAGCCTGTGCCTGTTGACAGATGCCTGCATCTCAGAGGAAGATGCGAGTTTCAGGCAGATACGGTGCCAAATATCACGCTTGCCGGGGACGTTGGCAGCCGCATCTGTGATTGCTCCTCTTCCTCCTTCTTCTCCTCTGGCTCCCTGGCACTGTGTTGTCCGCCTGTGGACCCCTAGTGAGACACCATAGCCCAGACAGCCCTGAGAGTCGCACAGCCCACCTAAGAGTCGCACAGCCCACCTGAGAGCCCGCACAGGCCACCTGGAGACATCAGGGCGCCAGCCCAGAACAACACAGAGTATGTAGCTTCATATCATTTTGTATTGCTGTATAATGTATTGCTGGGAGGGATTTGTAGTCCTCTATAGCTGGTCTCCTTACTCCCTCTCCTGGCTGCCTCTCCTCTCTCTCTCCTCTATATTGTAAAAAAAAATTAAAAAAATTGCCGCGCACGACGCTAGCGTGTTCAAGTTCCACTTGTATAAAAGGTGGCGACCCTAACTGACAGTGGGGGGAGAGAGAGACACTGGCAGTCACTGGGGAGGGACCGTTTGCAGACAGTATGATCAGAGGCATGACCAATATGGCAGAGACACTGTGGATCACTGGCGGAACTACCAGGGTCGCAACGGTCGCGATCGCGACCGGGCCCTGGCGTTCCACCTGTTGGGGGGGGGGCCCAGAAAGGAAGAATCTGGCCAGCACACAATCATCCTGATTGTGTACAGCCTGGCCCGCTATGCCCGATACATAGCCTCGGGCACTAGCCTGCCCGACGCTATGCATCAGCCTGCTCTGACGGACCTAAGCTTGTCCTCGCAGAGCAGTGAGTGGGCGGGGTCATCGGCGCCAGTGCCGAAGCTTGGGGGGGAGGGGAGCATGTGCAGCGCCCCCACAGCGACAGCATCAGGATGGGTGGCATGGGATTTACCTGCTCGCCGGTAAAGAACACCAGCTCCCTCCCTCTCTCCTCCCGCCGCTCTGCAGGCACTGCCAGGGCCAGGTTTGCACCTGAGGGCCCGGGAACGAGGGTGAGGAGTCTAGGAGCAGTGTCAGGCAGAAGAAGAGAGAGAGGACCAGCAGCCCTAACCCTGCAATCTGTCACCCGAGACCCTGCAGAGCCCTGGTGAGAGCGCCCGCATCCCTGATGAGACCACCTGTAAGCCTGGTGAGACTGCGGCAGCCCTGGTGAGACCGCCCGCAGACCTGCTGAGACCGCCCGCAGACCTGCTGAGAC
>NW_017307355.1:552113-568474 GCF_000935625.1 Nanorana parkeri
AGGAAGAATCTGGCCAGCACACAATCATCCTGATTGTGTACAGCCTGGCCCGCTATGCCCGATACATAGCCTCGGGCACTAGCCTGCCCGACGCTAGGCATCAGCCTGCTCTGACGGACCTAAGCTTGTACTCGCAGAGCAGTGAGTGGGCGGGGTCATCGGCGCCAGTGCCGAAGCTTGGGGGGGAGGGGAGCATGTGCAGCGCCCCCACAGCGACAGCATCAGGATGGGTGGCGGAGGGATTTACCTGCTCGCCGGTAAAGAACAATGGCTCTCTTCTCCCGCCGCTCTGCAGGCACTGCCAAGGCCAGCTCTGCACCTGAGGGCCCCGGGAACGAGGGGGAGGAGTCTAGGAGCAGTGTCAGGCAGAGGGGGAGAGAGAGGACCAGCAGCCCTAACCCTGCAATCTGTCACCTGAGACCCTACAGAGCCCTGGTGAGAGCGCCCGCGTCCCTGGTGAGACCGCCTGTATGCCTGGTGAGACCACCCGTATCCCTGGTGAGACCACCCGTATCCCTGCTGAGACCGCCCGCAGCTCTGCTGAGACTGCTTGCAGCCCTGCTGAGACCGCCCGCAGCCCTGCTGAGACCGCCCGCAGCCCTGCTGAGACCGCCAGCAGCCCTGGAGATCAGCCCTGGTGAGACCGCCCACAGTCCTGACGCAGCCCTGCTGAGCCCGCCCGCAGCCCTGCTGAGACCGCCAGCAGCCCTGGAGATCAGCCCTGGTGAGACCGCCCACAGTCCTGGTGAGACCTCCCGCAGCCCTGGTAAGACCACCGCAGCCCTGGTAAGACCGCCGCAGCCCTGGTGAGACCTCTCGCAGCCCTGGTGAGACCATCTGTATCCCTGGTTAGACCGCACACACCCACATATTAACCACTATGGGAAAGAGTGCTGAGTGTCTGCTTGCTGGGAGCTGCTTTAAAGTGTTATTAAACCCTCAGGTGTTGTTGCATATATGACCGGCTACCAAGCAGTAGATATTTGCAAGAACATAAAAAAAAAACCTTTAAAACCGGTTTGAAAAAAAAAACGGTATCAAAATCATGTTTTTTTTTTTGGGGGGGGGGGTTAACTTTTTAAAGTGTTGGGGCTTAACTGTTTAACTGTTTCTTGCACCGGGGCCCTGAGGTTTCTAGTTACGCCTCTGCTGTTGATCTTTACTTTTTACAATAAAGGGGGTGCCGTTTGCAGACCAACGTTGTCCCCCCAGCAGAGTCAGTGTTACCTGTACGTTGTCACCCCAGCAGGGTCAGTGTTACCTGTGCGGTGTCACTCCAGCACTCCAGCAGAGTCAGTGTTACCTGTGCATCGTCACCCCAGCAAAGTCAGTGTTACCTGTGCGTTGTCACCAGGGCCGGCCTTAGGGGTGTGCGAGCAGTGCGGCCGCACAGGGCGCCATGGCAACAAGGGCGCCGTGCGGCCGACACAGCTTGTCCTGGGGGCGGCTTCTCTCCCCCTCACTGCTGGGTGCTGGCCATCCGATATGACAGCGCTCCCTCGTTACCAGCATTGTAGAGCAGCAAATAACTGGTCACGTAAAATGTACTGGGCCAGTTATTTGAGCACTTCGTGACGGGACATACAGTGTACGTCTCCCGTCACGAAGGGGTTAAAAGACTCTCCCAGGGAGAAATCCAATCAGAAACAGAAGAGAAAGATATTCATAATTTTTTCCCAAAACAGCCACCATAAGTTTCCCTTCCCATTGGTATAAAAACCATTCTTCCCCCCTAGGGGTCTCAACTAAAACAAAAAGCAAAGAAAGCGACAACCCAAAATCCCTCCCATCCCTAAACCACCCAAAAACAAGATGAATTGGAAAGAAGAAAAAAAAAGACTTTGAGTCTCACTTCTCCTTATGTATGGTTTTTATATTCTTGGCGACCGCTACTTACATGAGCGTTTTTGGGAAGCTGGCTCTGCTGGTGAGGGGGTGCGGGGGTTAGATTTTTAACTTCCCCCTTACCCCAGGTAATTCCACGACTCCTCTGTCATTGTTGACTCGGGACTGTATTTCTGTTATGTGTTGTATTACCTTATCCAGTACTGTAGCAGTGTTTGGGGCTCGCTGGGACCCACCTCTAAATCCCTCTTTTGGGGTAGACAGGTGGGGACCCAGTGGGGGGGCTGCCAATGGGGCCTGCACGAGCCTTCTTGGATTGGTGACCATGGGTTTGCCCTTGCCGCAGTGGAATCGAGCTGCCAGGCAGCGGGTCTCTCTGTTAAGAGTACAGGGATGAGTCCCCATATCAAATTATAAATATAGCAGGCCTGTTACATGTTATTTTGTGTTAGATGACTTTGGGCTCTCTGCCCTTTATCTCTGCTTTAATACTGGGCTGTGGCAGCCCTCCAGGGGGGTGGCGATAGTGCCCTTCCTTACTCTGCCTATTGCTCCACTGATCGTTTTTCAGTAGACGGGTCTGTGTGGATTTTTGGGTACCTTGGGGAGCATTTCCTTGAGCTCTCTTGCTTACCATTTCCCCATTTAGGTCCCTTCTGCACTGTAGGCGTTGGAGGTAGTTTTGTTTTAGTACTGATCTGTTTTTCTTTTGTCGTCTCCTTTTCATTATTCTTTTTTCTGTGTACTTTGTCCCTTACCTCTTCTTCCCTTTCTCTATTTATTCTCCTCCCTTCTTTTTTCTTTTCTTTCTGTGCTCTCTCCCCAGCAGCGTGGGGGCATCGGGAGAGCAATGATTGCAAAATTTCTGTCGTGGAATGTGAAAGGTCTGATCGTGCCAGAAATGCAGTCATGTATACTTGGAGACCTGTACAGGTGGTGTTCCTGCAGGAGACTCACTTCTGCTCAGACGGTATCCTGAAACTCTTTAATGCCAGATTCCCATATGTGTATCACAGTATGTCCCACGACGCTAAGGCTCGAGGGGTCAGTATCCTGGTGGTCAGAAACACCGGTTGGCAACATCTTTCCACCTTTATAGACGGGAATGGTCTTTTTCTGTTCCTAAAGGGGCGCCTCTTTGGTGCCTTGGTGATGTTTGTGAACATCTATGCCTCCAACGCTGACCAAATTTCTTTCCTGGAGGATTGTATGCTCACCTTGGCTGATTTTGCAGAGGGCATAGTGGTGGTAGGTGGGGATTTCAATGTGGGGCTTGATCCGCAGTTGAACGTCTCCAAAGGGGCGTCTCATATTTCTTATTCCTTCCTACGACGCTTTTGAAAAACCTTCCTGGCGGACGATTTGATTGATGTTTGGCGTCTTATGCATGCCAGAGACCGGGATTATACATTTTACTTACGCATAGACTATTTCCTAGTCCAGCAATGTGATTTTCACAAAGTACGTTCCAGTATTGATGTCATCTGGATATCTGACTAGGCAAAGATTCTGTTGGAAATGTTAATACACAAGGAGTAGACTCGGCCTTGGCATTGGTTTCTCAATGATACCCTGCTTGATGATCTCCTAGTGATGAGGGACCGTGTTCAACAGGAACTTTCCCACTTTTTTAGTCAGCACCATCAGACTCTCCTCTGTTTGCGGTGTGGGAGGTCCATAAGTGTTTCATCCGCGGAGTCCTTATTTTCAGGTGTCCTATGCCAAGAAGGCTTGGACTGAAACTGTTTCCAATCTGCTTGACCAGATTAGGCGTTTGGAAATGCAACATAAGCAATCTCTAGCTATGACGTTTGAGGCGGAACTGTCGACTCTGGGTCATCGTCTAAATGATCTCCTGCTTTGGAAAATCATACTGCCCCAGACGTGAATTAAGCGGTCTTATTATGAATACGGTAATAAACCTAGTAGATCCCTCGCACTGGCCCTTAGAGATGTGAGAGCTCAGTCCTTTGTTCCACAGGTCGCGAGATGGTAGACTTTTGGCCTGCTCCAAAGCTATTGGTAGCCTTTTTTGGGATTTTTATCCAGAACTGTATAACATAGACCCCCAGCTGCCCTAGGGGGTGGAAATTGGAAGGAATTCAAGCTTACTGGGCTCACTCTACACTTACCCGTCTTTCGCAGGAAGAGGCTGATGCTTTAGAATCTCCCATTACACCCTTGGAGTGGGTCGACACTACTGAAAGAAATGAAGACACGCAAGGCTCCAGGCCCTGGCGGGTTTTCACTCCTTTGCTTTACCACCTTTTGGGGCGCTTTGCAATCGCCCGTCTTTTCTGCCTATAATGCTTTGCTTTCTGGACAGACCTCTCCTGTAGATTCTCTTCATGCTTCCATTACCGTCATCCCGAAAGAGGGGAAAGACCCTACACTTTGTTCGAGCTACTGTCCAATCTCGCTATTAAACATTGACTTGAAGTTGTTTTAGAAGATTCTGGCAAATCGCATCCTTCCAGTCATGTACAAGCTTATTCACCCCGATCAGGTGGGCTTTGTGCCACGTAGTGAGGCGAAGGACAATACCACCAGAGTCCTAAAGCGATTCACTTAGCCTCGCTTACACATATCCCCGCCATCCTGCTATCTACCGACGCGGAGAAAGCATTCGATCGAGTGAACTGGTCATTTCTACAGGCCGCACTGTGGGAGGTCGGCTTGGGTGACAATATGTGTACATGGATTGCAGCTATTTACTCTGTGCCTACGGCCAGGGTGAGAGTCAATGGGACTTTTTCTGACTACTTTTCCTTATCCAATGGCACAAGGCAGGATGCCCATTGTCTCCCTTGTTGCTTATCTTGTCACTCGAACCCTTGCTCTGTTGGATTAGGGCGAACCCTGATATTTCGGGACTACTGGATGGTCCTCTTTCGCATAAAATTAAGGGCTATGCTGACGACCTGGTGTTCCAGCCCTCTCTTACATTCCTGATTTTGATGTGGGACTATGGTGTCTATGGTGAGTTGTCTAAATTTAAAATTAATTTGTAAAAATCTGAGGCTCTCAACCTAACAGTTTCGCCTACACACTTAGCGCCTCTGCAAGCGGCTTTTCCTTTCCATTGGTCGTCGACCCACATTACGTACTTAGGGACCAAGATTACTCCATCTGTTGATAAGATCTTTGGGGCCAATTTTCCTCCATTCCTGTCAGCGATTCCTCAGGATTTTGCAAAATGGTCGAAGGGTACAATCCCTTGGTTCGGGAGAAATTACCGTTGATCGCTTCTTATTCATTTGGTGGATGCTGTCAGGGCATGCATTGTTGTTTTCTGAAAAAACAGCTTCAGAAGGTTGACAAGATCCACGTCATGGAAGAATTGACTGCAGCTCTGCACCACATGGAGGGAACATTTCATAAAACCTGGTTCTACTGGTTTGATTTTCCTTACTCTCAGGAATTTGGTTCCTTGATGACAGCATAACTACCCACTTCCGCTTGTTTGCTCGACCACAGCGTTCTCACTCTGTGGACAGGGTAGTTTAAGATGGACTTTAAGGGGTGCATTTATAAGCAGTTAGCACAGCGAACAGCTCTGTGAACGAGATTTGCAGCATGTTATGGCTGCTACATGGAGCTGAGGAGCATAGAAACACACAAAGGCAGAAATAAAAGTGGGCTTAACCAGCATCTGCAGTAATCATACTAATAACCCCTTTAGGATCCCTCAATTTTTTTAGTCCAGTGCTTACTTTGTTCAACAGTACCAAGCCCAAGTACCAAGTGGAAGTCACCTGAGCCCCCATCACTCAGCTTTTGGTTAACCAGGTGCTCCTGCTCTATAAGTTAACTTATGGAGCCTGTGCCCACTAAAATTTGATAAGGTCTGGTCCCGCTGGCTGGAAGCAATAGACACATTCTCTGAGGAACACAATGGGCCACCATACATAGTTCTCTTGTTGTATTACAATTTATTTTATTGTCTACAAGGATTTAGGTTGATTCTGGTCATTAGCATGTAAGGAAGAGTACTGTAATGAATAACGGACGGTGTGCCTTATATGAGGTTAATTGTTTGATGAAAGTAATATAAGCTTTTGAACATGCATAACATTCTTGAGAATATGGTTCCATATTGAATGTAGAGTATTTCCAGATCATATAATTGGTCTTAAGTTGCAGGCGAGCAGTTGAGGGACTGTAATGTAATCTTGACATATCTGTCCTACTGGAATAGTGAGGAAGTGCTACATGATACTCTTTATACTCAAAAGCTGTCTTGTAAAGTCTTCTTCGCAGTGGGTCACTTGGGATTTTGATATGATCCATGACTGAATAGAACAGGGGATGTTGTCAGCTGTGTCATTACATACATTATATGAACAATGCTTTTGCTTGAAATATATGTGTGACCTACTATCAATATCTTGGGTAACACTACTTGTAGATTACTATATGTAATTGTCCGTGACCTATTTTTTTGTGTGTAAAACAGTCTATGTAATCTTTGGCGTCTGCTCTGTATCTACAAATGCTTCTTTGTAACCTAATAGACTGAGTTGTATTTTTCAATGTCAAAACAATAAAATTAAAATTCAATAAAATAAGAGTTTCAAGCCCTGATGGAGGGGGACCTTTGTAAACCGCACCATGTTGGCTTTTTATGAATTCCAGGTTGTAAAAAAATTAACCCTCCAAACTGCTAGGGTTAACTGCTCCTTTTTCTCTAGAGGTCCAAATACAGAAGAAATACTCACCCGATCCTGGATCCTACAAGAGTGACCCCTCACCTCTCTCTCTCCCTCTGCTCTGTGTATGTCCCTCGGTGTCCTCATGTCTAATACAGATGAATGGACTGTATTAGACGTGATGATGTCAGAAGGACTTAGACTGCTGGAGCCCGGGGGAGAAGAGGCAGCGGAGACCAGGCGGGATTGAGAGTCTTTCTTTGAGCCCCTAGAGAAAAGCAAGCAGTCAATCCTTGCAGTGCTGGTGTAGCCCCACTGCAAGGGTTAATTTTTCTACAACCTGGAGTTCTTCCTCAAATCTAGACTTTATACATTCTGTTTTTGTTGCTTCCTCCTTGCACACCCAGTTCCACCTTGAGCAAACAGCTGACCTTTGCCCACCACTCCTGGGAGAGCTACTTAAAGTGACATTAAACCCTCAGATTTTTTAACATAAATCAATACTATTTTGTACTTTACTTTTTACCAGCACCTACATTTGCTTGGGCTGTGCATTTTGAATTTCTTCATTCTGTCCTTTCTTTCTTTACGTTGTTTTCTAGAACTTTTTTTCCTCTCATTTTTCTTTGCATAGTCCACTGAATTGTAGATCATGCCAAAACCAGTAGTTTTGCCGCCTCCAAAGTGAGTCTTAAAGCCAAATACAAAGATCACATCTGGGGTAGTGTTGTACATTTTGGCCAGCTTCTCCCTGATTCCATGACTAAGGTAGCTCAGAGGTCCCTTTCCCAGTACCCTCATCAACTTCTAACCCCCGTCCCATGTTACCAATGAATACACCACACAACAGCGGGAGTTTAAATGGCCACAGCAGCCTTTTATAATAAATATAATTATAAATAACAATTTAAATAACAACAAGAAACCCATAACCATACTGTATAAACTTGTTGGTTTCAAGGTCCTTGAAGACAATCGGACCCTAAACAGACCAGTATCTGCGGGCACCTTACTTGTAACTGAATGCCCCCAGCCGCCATACACCGCCTCGGGGACATAACTAAATTGCCCGCAGACCCACGTTGGTCCCTATTAACCGGTCATACCCATATGACCGTACAACTGCCGAAGGACACCCACACCACGGATGGGTCCCCCGTCCAGATATAGACTCCTCCTACCTGACTAACTTCCTGAAGGACCCCTTCATCCAATCCCGTAAGTGACCCTTCTATATCCTTTTTCTTTTGCTCCTTAACCCTTTCCTATCCTCGTTCCCTTCACAGCCTTGTCATGCAGGCCTTCGGCTCATTCCTCTGCTATCCATAGCTCCAGGCCTTACTGTCTTGGGGACGGTGGCTTTTCCAGGATAAAGGACACCTATGACCATCTGCTTCCTCAGAAGCAGTCTGTTGTTGGTCATAAACTTCCTTGTTCTAATAGTGACACTGTCGTTCATCTTGCCACCATCTCTCTCAGGGAAGAAGGAAAGCTAGGAGAATAATTCCCTCTAGTCCCAGCATACACTGTCCTTTTATAGCATCCTACCTTACCTCTGTTCGCGCTCTGAAGCCTCCTGTAGGCTCTTCCAGGAGTGTTGGATGCCTATGTCCACTACTCTTCATCGTGGTTGCATTGCTGACTCATACATCACTGCTGAACCTAGTAGTGACCTACACTACTATATGAGACCTGGGCCATCTGAGAGGTGAGGTATATTTGCTCTTCTATTGAATGGGTCTTCTGAGATTTTGTAACCCCTTCGTGACTGACGGCGTACAGTGTACGTCGCCAGCATCGGGGCTGTTTAAACAGACTCCCGGCGGCTTTACAACAGAAGCAATGCTGGCGACTTACCTGTGTCCCGTAGAAGAGGTGCTGTGCTAGTTGACAATAACTCTGTCATGCAACACTATACCTAGGGTTGCAACCTTTTTTTCAAGCGAAACCCGAACACTCTAGCTACGCGCAGACATTTTTTGGTGAGAATAAGTGATAGCTTATTCATATGTACATAGCGCCGCCCATTCATATGTAAATATCACAGTTAAGATTATTTTCAGTGGGGGGCCAATAGCCCCTATCTTAATTTTTGTTGTCCCTGTCTGCTTGACATCTTGTGTCCGGGTTTCTGAGCCATGAAACCGGAACACAGCATTCAAAACCCGGACTGTCCGGGTGAATCCTGGACAGGTGGCAACCCTAACTGTACCTAGATGGTTCTGGCAGAAATAATTGCCGCACAAAACGACTGGCATCACAAGCTGGACATTGAAGTCAAAACATGCTGTAAACACAAACAGGCTCCTCCAACTCCAACATGTTACACCAAACGACTTATTCATAGAGATGAAGAGAGATTACAAAGAACATTTAAAAGGTTCCATTTCCCCATGTCACATATGTAACTAATGAGTAGCCTCCTCTCCTTCTGTCTTATTAACCCCTTCTCTACCAATGCACAAAAATGCATGTAAATGAGCAATCATCCTCTATCTATCCTTCCTTAATCCACACATGTTGATCTCAAGACGGGGGGACAGTATAGGAGAAGGAAGGAAGGATGGAAAAGGGGGAAAGAGACCAAAAGGAGAGGAGGACACATTTTAAAAAAAACTAATGTTATTAAACAAAACCATTAACAGGGATCCCAACCTGAAAGAAGCCATTTCAGGGAGGTGTCGTTCTCATTTCAGGGAGGTGCCCTCTACCCCCCCCCCCCATCCACGGAGGAGGTTAGGGGGGCTGGGAGAGAGCACCCCCCTGAAATGATGGCAGATAGCACAGGAAGCAATAGCTTCTTTGCTATCTGCAGGTTTTTTTTCTGATTTTGTTTTTAGTTGCAGTCGTCAGAATATAAAAAAAAAAAGGCTTACGAATCCATAGCTAGATTCCTATTGGCTATTGCACTTTGCAATAGCCAATAGCAAACTAGCTATTGCACCCGCCCTCTGCTGCTTTCAATCACCAGAAGAGGACCTGATAGAAAAATTCAGGTCCCCCTCTGCTGATTGATCGCAGGGAAAGGTTTATCTGCTCGATCGAGCAGATAAACCTTTCCGGGAGGAAGTGTTTCTCTCCCGGGCGGCCGGGAGTCGCTATCCAATAGCGGGAGACTCCCGGAGCGTCCGGGAGAGTTGGGATGTCTGCATTAAAAATGTAAAAGTGTAAATGTAATTAGCAAATAGATCCATGACTATAAAGTAAACCAGATATACTAAACTCCAAAAATACAAACAGTTAAATTGTAGATGAGTACACATGCTTACTAATAAACAAACCCTCCTGAGATGAAGAACTACACCTGATGGGTAATCACTATTCATAAAAATATGTAACATCCCATTCATAGTTCATACCATCAGGTATACGTGTCTTCAATTCAAAAATCCAAAACACTTTACGTTTTGAAAATAGGGAAATCTCCCCCTCTTGAAGGTGTATATACTGTTTCAATAATCTGAATCCTCATAGATTCTGATATTACTTCAGTAAACTCCCAGTTATCCGGCACCCATGGGGATCAGTAGGTTCTGGATAACTGTAGTTTCTGGTTGCTTGAGAGTTAGCTTTCGCAGCCGACAGGTGAATGTAAGCAGCCGGGAGCAAAAGCCAGACTGCTATTGGCTATTGCAAATTGCAATGTGGATTGTCTGAGATGGCTAGGCCTGAAGCCTGGGGACTAGCTGTGTGATGACCCTGGAGCCTGAGAGCAGCAGGAGAGTGATGAGACCAGGGAGAGTGAGCCAGGATGGTCCACTTTTCTATTCAGGTGCCAAACCTTCAGAATAACAGGGTAATGGTTATAAATAGCAGAATATCTGTCCCAAAACCAGTAGGGTACCTGCGTAATCTTCTGCATTATATAGGCAGATTAACCACTTGCCGTCCGCCCGTTGTAAAAAAACAGACGGACGGCACTGCAGCATTGGCGGGTTGCCGCCCCCAGACGGCATTTTTTTTCTGCTCGCGCGCGCCCCCTAGCGGGCACGCACGGGCAGAAAAGACCCGACCAATGCAAACACCCGTTAAAAAAAAAAAATCGGTAATTTTTCCTTAATATAGTAAAAAAATAAAAACCCCAGTGGTGAATAAATACCACCAAAAGAAAGCTCTATGTGTCCCTAAAATATGGTATAAAATTCATTTCACTACAGCGTTGCATGACGGAATAAATGTCAGTCAAAGTACTGCAGCTCTGAATACTGAAAAATGGCCTGGATGGGAAGGGGGTCTAACACCGCGGATGTCAACTGGTTAAATGTGATCAATTAACCCATTTCTAGGCTAGTCCAGGTCACATGACAGCCCAGGTCTTTCTGACTCGGCTCCCCATCATGTTCCAATTCTGCAGATAATCCTCTGGAACCATGAAGAAGGGAAGACTCGTTGTTCCAGTGCTGCTGGCTGCCCTATGCATGCTGAGCTACCTCTGGTACAGGAGCGTATTTGTGGTAAGAAATTCAGCTACGTAATATTTTACTTTTGATGGTGGGTCTTATTTTTTTTAAATAATCACTTAAAAGGTAAATTAATTTAATACAGTTGAAAATAACTCTAGCCAATATACCTCCTTTTAGTTTTGGATAGATTGGTGATGGTTTAGAAACCTATAGTTTTTTCTGCTGTATGTGTCCGCAGAGGGGAGACTTCCCTTCACATCCTGTTCCAAAGATGCAACAGGAAATGAGGCAACACCAGATCCAGTATTTAGTGCTGTTCCTTCCCTCTGCTGCCACTCTAGCATCGGCAGTAGTGGGACCTCTGTATGTAGAACACCTAAGGAGGCCGGTCACCTGTGAGGACTCTGCAGGCACTGCCAGGCAGCACATCATGCTGTGTGGGACACGCTGAGGACCCTGTCCTGCGCTCCCTCCCGCCCCCTGGCCGCCAAGGAGAAGAAGGAGCTGCAGATGTCAGGAGTTGGGTGAGGCTGGTACTGAGGGGATTCCATGTCTGGGTGGGTGAAGGCTGGTAACAGGGGAAAGTGGGGCTGTAGCTGGTGGTATTCAGCTTTGCTGATTTGCTGTATAATGAGTATAGAGCAATGCAGAATACCACCAGCTATACTGGACTACAAAACCCAGCAATACATTACATTATACACTAGGGATGCACTGATACCAGTATTGGTATCGGTGCCAATACTGGGCATTTTCACGAGTACTCCTACTGATGAAAATGCCCCGATACCGGCACTTTACATTTTAGAATTGAAGCGGCTGTCTGAGGTCCCGCGCTTGCTGGGGACCTTGGCAGCCATCTTGTTAACCATGCGGTGCCTGTTTACAGCGCCGGCCGCACACCTCCTCCTCTTTCCTGGGGAATCCCACCGCCCACAACCACCTGCGAGACCCCCCACAACCCTGGTGAGACCCCGCACAGCCCTGGTGAGACCCTGCACAGCCCTGGTGAGTTCCCGTACAGCCCTCCTCAGATCCTCCACAGTCCACCTGAGACCCTCCACAGCCTTCCTGAGATCGTCCGCAGGAGACATCAGGCTGGCACCCCGGAGCAGCACAGTGTATGTAGCGTCATATTATTCTGCATTGCTGTATAATGTATTGCTGGGATTTGTAGTCCTCTATAGGCGGTTGCTATTAAGCATGGCTGAGATTTGTAGTCCCCTTTAGCCGGTTGCCATTCGGCATTGCTGTATAATGTATCACTGGGATTTGTAGTCCCTCTGCAGCTTGGACCATTTTTCTGCCAACGCCCCTCCTGAGACTAGACGCTGCATCTGCCCCTGGTCCACACTTTGGAATTCAATCATGTTGCAAATCTTTATTGTGCTAAGAAATCCTGCACAGCCCACCTGGGCTCCTTCCGCTGAAGGGTTTCACTCAAAGGAGCTTAATCTGGGAGTAGAGAAATTGAGTGGAAATTTTATTTAAAGTGGAAGGAAATCCTGCCTTGGACTGTTGTCACTGGAATATCCATTGGAAGATTTTTATGCCATAATATAGTGCTGCGCTGAAGCTCCAACCACAGCAACGAACGGAGGAGTCAAAGTAAGGAAGGGTATTTCATTTATAACCCCACAAAGGATCCTCCTGCTGGGCTCCCCGCATGGTTCCGGCCTCCCTCCGCTCCATGTCTGGTACTCGGGCACTCCTCACCCAGCATAATTTTTAGGGCTCCTCATCCACGCCCAGTCTTGCTCTGCTCCCCTTTTGCTTCTTCTGTGAGCAGCGTGTAAGGCAGAGTGCAGAGGTCAGTAGTAACACACATGAAGGGGAATTTATCAAAACCGGTGCAGACGGAATCTGGAGCAATTGCTCATGGCAACTAGCTTCGCTCTTTCATTTTCAAAGCCTAATTGGAAAAAACTGAAGACAGAAACTGATTGGTTGCTATGGACAGCTCCTCCAGATTCGGTGTTACAGCTTTCATAAATCCCCCTATAGTGCAGAGGTCAGTAGTAATGCAGAGTGCTGAGGTCAGTGGTGTAGCGCAGAGTGCAAAAGGTCACCAGTAAGTAACGCAGAGTGCAGGGGCCAGTGGTGTAATGCAGAGTGAGGCAGAGTAAGGAACACAGGGTGTAGAGGTCAGTAGTAATGCAGAATGCAGAGGACAGTGGTGTAACACAGACTGCAGAGGTCAATAGTGTAACGCAGAGTGCAGAGGTCAGTGGTGTAACATAGACTGCAGAGGTCAGTGGTGTAACGCAGAATGCAGAGGTCAGTAGTAATGCAGAGTGCAGAGGTCAGTGGTTTAACACAGAGTGCAGCAGTCAGTGGTGTAATGCAGAGACAGAGGTCAGTAGTAAGTAACGCAGAATGCAGAGGTCAGTAGTAATGCAGAGTGCAGAGGTCAGTGGTTTAACACAGAGTGCAGCAGTCAGTGGTGTAATGCAGAGACAGAGGTCAGTAGTAAGTAATGCAGAGTGCAGAGATCAGTAGTAATGCAGAGTGCAGAAGTCTGTAGTAACACATAGTGCAGAGGGCAGCAGAGTGGCAGAGGTCAATAGCATAATGAAGAGAGCAGAGGTCAGTTGTGTAACGCAAAGTTCAGAGGTCAGTAGTAACATAGAGTGGAGAGGTCAGTGATGTAACACAGAGTGCAGAGGTCAATGGCGTAATGCAGAAAGAACGGGGACTTATAGTGCACACAGAGTGAAGAGGTCAGTAGTGTACGCCAGAGTGTAGAGGTCAGTAGTAATGCAGAGTGCAGAGGTCAAAAGTAATGCAGAGTGCAGAGGTCAGTAGTAATCCACAGTGCGGAGGTCAGTGGTAATGCGGAATGCAGAGGACAGTGGCGTAATGCAGAGTGCAGAGGTCAGTGGTGTAACGCAAAAAGAAGAGGGACTAACAGTGCACACAATTGATCTGATGTTAAAATTCCGCCGCTCTGCCCTCATGCCCACTTCCTCTCTTGCTCTTGGTGGGGGGGCAGCTATCTTGTCTAAGGTGATACAAGGGAGCCCCCTGCAAGACCCACCCACCTGAAATGTCCGGCCAATGGTGGTGCTGTAGTCATCCTCCTAGCCTATAGCAACTAAAGTGGGTGGAGGAAGATGCAGGTGGCCGTGAAGGAGCCACGAACAGTGAACCAGGCAGTCACTAGGCAGCCGAACCAAGCAGGCCAATGCAGCAGCAGTCTTTTTTAAAAGACATCATAGAGGCCCAGGGGGGCAATTGTTCCCTGGCCCAGTCCACCCCTGCTTTGGCCACAGCTAAGTAACACTTACAGAGCTGGCACCCACCCTTCCCAACCTGTGCAGAAGCAGCAGACTGACCTCTTCTCTCCATTTCTTGTAAGCACATGAGCCATAAAGCTTAACCTAGCAGGTTATTTTTACAATGAAGGAGAAATCCACTTAAACATGGGAATAATGTGCAAACTCCATGCAGACCGTATTCCAGGCAGTGTTATATCTCAAACCCCAGCATACAAGGTCACAGTGCTAGCCACTAAGCCACAATACTACCCAATGGTGGTTTGCAAAGAAAGATCCAATTAACAAAACACACAAAGCTCTTAAGATAATATTTCAAAAAGGAATTTGACTGGTTTACATCAGAACAAATATGTTATGTATGTTTTATTTTTAATTTACAGAATTCCCTTAGGAATGCTTTTCAGAACTGCTATTGGTCAAACAAGAATGAAAACACTCTGAACCTAACGACCCAACCCCCAAAGAAAACAGACCTCCAAATGAAAATAGACGCCATGTTTGACAGGATTGAAAAACTCATCCCCATCGCTCCATTCACACATTTTAATAGAACCACAAGTGGAAAACATAGCAAAGCATTTATAGCCAATCCAAAGGAACAATACTGTGTTGGAGAAGAATTGGTGGTACAGATTGATATGTTTGATCACTTGGGCAACAGGAAGAGGCACGGGGGGGACTTCATAAGAGCCAGGCTCTTCTCTTCAGGACTTGGAGCTTCTGTGTCCGGACAACTAGAGGACCTGAATAATGGATCATACCATGTTCGCTTTCATTTATATTGGGCAGGTGATGCCAAAGTCTCCATTTGGTTGTTCCACCCAAGTGAAGGGGTTGCAGCTCTCTGGAGGGCAAGGCATGCCAGTCAAGGGGTTCTTGGGTTTGAGGGAAAGTTTGAAATGTTGGGTAAAAATGCTATGACTAAGTGTGCTTTTAAGCTGTATGAAGAAGAGGGGAAGGAGATCTGTGAGTACCTAGACCCCTTATATGAAGAGGCCTTCTACTGCTTCAAAGCTCCTAACTTCCCTTGCGAAAGTCTGAATGAAATGAGAGGCTACGATCTTCAAATACCACATATCACTCCTGATGAAAGTAAACTATTTGAAAGGTACTGTTTCCATCAACACTACATACAGTGCCTTCCAAAGGTACCCTAAGTTCTCTGCAAAAGGTATTTGTTTGTTAATATGGTTTGGGCATGTTGAAAAGATGCCATATGAATGGCTTCTTTTGATGCTGCTCAAGATGTATGTGCCAGGGTGGAATTCCGGAGGAGGCTGGAGGAATTATGTGCACTAGACATGTTCGATTAGTTTAGTTGCGAAAAGGAAATTCGGACGGAATCTCGGACATTCGGATGCATCCGAATTACAGATATAACGAATGGAAAGGAATCCGAATTTCCGATTCCGAAATTCGTTAGCGGTAGTCTGGATGAAATTTCGTTTATTGGACGAAATTTCGTTGCAGAAAAATGACATTAGAAAAAAAATGTTTTCTTTTTTTTTACAGTCTGCAGAAGAGGAAAAAAAAAAAAGCGTGAGGTTCCCCCCTCAATTCATACCAGACCCTTTAGGTCTGATAAGAATGTTAGGAGGGACCCCCCCCCAAGTTAAAGTTAACAAAAAGTGTGTGGGGTTCCCCCCCAAATCCTTACCAGGCCCTTTAGGTCTGGCAGGAATTTAAGAGGGAACCCCAGCCCCAAAAAATGGGGAAAAAAACCATGGGGTCCCCCCTAACAGTCCTACCAGGCCCTTGATCCGAGCACTGGCCTGGCAGGGCAGGAAAGGGGGGGGGGACAATCGAGTGCCCCGCCTCCCTGCGCCTTACTAGGCCACGTGCTGTCGGCATTGGGAGGGTGTCCCCATGCCGATGGGGACAAGGGCCTCTTCCCCACAACCCTGACCCGGTCTGCGGGCAAGGGGGCTTATTTGCATCGGGGTACCCCTTTAATTAAGGGGGCACCCAGATGACACTCCCCGTGAATGAGTAAGGGGTACTTGCACCCCTACCCATTCACTAAAGGGTTAAATAAAAGCGTTATTAAAAAGTCCAGACTTTTGATAAAATCCTTTAATTGAAAAAAAAAAACAAAGAGCCAAACTTTGACTGTTCCTTTAATTTAAAAAAAATGGCTACATCTATGTAATCCAGCGTCAATCACGATGCACGACCCCCGCCAACCC
>NW_017307355.1:568485-582371 GCF_000935625.1 Nanorana parkeri
GGCTCGCTCCGCTAATTTGACTTTCTCAGCTGTCAAATGCTACATAGCATTCGGGAACTCCCCAATACCATTCGGGTCTGTGAGGCATTCTGCAGACTAAAAAAAATGTAAAAATTTTTTTTCTAATGTCATTTTTCTGCAATGAAATTTCATCCAACAACGAAATTTCGACCGGACTTACGCTAACGAATTTTTCCAAATCCCAAAACAAATTACATTTCAGACCTGAATCCTGAAAAACGAAATAAAGCAAAATCCGAATCAAAAGGAAACTAAACGAATTGTTTTCCAGTGTACATGTCTAATGTGCACCATCTGTCCTAGGAAAGCCTTGGAATCTCCTTGGAGACCCTAAAGCTTGCGGCCGGGCGAAAAGTGAATTTGGGCTGGTTTGGGCAGCTTGCTGCTCCTTGTGTCCAATAGGATAATACAACCACAAATTATCCTAATTTAAATAGTATTGATATTAAATGCTTATATTATATAGCCCTTACTTCTGTTCATAATCCTTAAAGGAACACTAAATAGAGGACAGAGTAACAGACTATCTGCACTTAGAGCCTCCTTACATTGGTGGTCAGTGGAAAAGGATTCTACTTACATTGGAGAATGGTCCCCTTACATTAGTGGTTAATGGAATATGACCCCTTTCTTTAGTGATCGGATCCTCTTACATTGCTGGTCAGTGAAGAAGGACTCCTTACTTTAGTTAGAGGATCCTGAATGGGAGAGGTGTCTCCTTAAATTGTCGGAAAATGAGAAAAGGGCCCCAGTACATTAGTGGTCAGTGAGAGAGGTGCCCCCTTACTTTGGTAGTCATTAGGAGAATGACCCTTTACTTTGGTGGTCATTAATCTTTTAGTTTGGTGGGAGGGTTCTGGTCTTCATTGGAAGAGTTTTCCACTTTACATTAGTGGTTAGCGGGCGAGGAAACCCCTTACTTAAAGTTTTCCTTTTTGGTTCTGAATATAATTTCAACAAAATACATTTCTTATAGAACACATTTCTTTTTTAAAGGTCAAACATTGCTGTTGATATCCCTCAGACATTTGACTCTATATCCATCAAAACCTGTAGAGGTAAGCCTCCCTTTTCTTGATTCTGTTTTCTGTTAAAAATTCTTACATAATACTTGTTTCTTCTGCTCAGATATTGATTCATCCAAATTCAACATGTCAATAAAGCTTGCTTTAAAAAAAAAATGATATAAAGTGTCTTTAAGGGGAACTTTAGTCTTTGCAATTATTTTTTGATGTGTATGTGAAAGATCCTTATGTATTGATACAGTGATAATATAAGGATGAAATGTAATAGTAAAGTCAACTGCCACATTCACATCTTCCAGCATCCGGTTCCTTTGCAACTCTTAGCATTTGATGAGATGAGCCGCAAAGGAAATTGGTACTGGAAGACTTCCCTCTGCTAGACACTGCAAGTCTGAATGGGGATCAGATAGCCATATAGTGACCAGCTGTGGGTCCCACTCTGGTCAATGTATGACTAGTGAAGTATCTCCACTGACATCCATTAACCCAAATTAATTAATACAAATGCCCCTTATACTTTCTCCTCTGGGGCTAACCCCCATCCATGATCAACTATTGATCACAAGAGCATCTACTGACATTCAGGAATTTGACAGCTGAACGAGGGGTTTCCTAGTGGCAGGATGGACATAGCTTAATCACAATTTGGACAAAAATCAAGAGCGCGTGTACAACTTGGGTCTACAACCAAAGTGGAACTATCCGGCACCTTCACCACCACAGCTGAGAATAGATTGGATCCGGAATCACACTGACTTTAACCACCTTCCGTCCATGGCCGTTTGTGAACGGCCGGACGGACGTCTGCTAGGAGCGGGAGGGCGTCTTAAGACGTTCTGCCCCTCCCCCCTCTCGTGTGCGGCACTCAGCGCGCACACGAGAGAGTTGCACATGATCATTGAATTAATCCTTTAAATTATGTACAACAGTTATTATAAGAATTATGATAGGATTGTACAACACGTATTGCTGACAAGACTTGTTATTGATTTTTACATATTAATATACTCCTAATTTACATAATTTTCAAGTAGGTATATCTAGCCAAGAGTAAGACATAAACTCAGCCTTATAACATACCTAGAGCCCTGTTGGAACCGATAAAATTTACATCTATGATACAGCTTTGATGCAAAGGTGTTCCTTGATATCCTGAACTGAATCAGCACGTGGCTGTTTGATACGCAAATGAGGACCATCAAAGGGTTCTTGGGGCTGGACACTGATGAATGAAGACCTGCCGGACTGTCATCTCCTGGGGCAAGCCTGACCCCCTGCTGTTATTTACTGCCCACACCTGTGTCAGCAAGGAAGCATACATGCTGGGATGGGGGCAGGGGCATATGATGGAAACCTCTTCCTGTGTGATCATCTGCACTAACCTAGCTCACAAGCAGGAACAATGGTAACCTTGGTGACCTCTTGGACAAGTCTTTCTGGACTCTACAATCAAAAATGTGATTCCCTGAGGCCTTCTGGAGAGGAGTGTTCTGAGCATAGAGAAAAACCCATGGCATGTGTGACTGAGAGCGAGAGAATGGTGTGGCTAGCTCAAGGATCCTGACCCCCTCCAATCCCCTCTCCAATTCCCTTAATTGTAATTAGAATGTATGTATATCCCTATTTGTAAATAAACCCAACACTTATTTAAGATTCAGTTGTTCATCAGTAATTTAAGGCACCCCAAATCAGAGCACATTCTACAAGCCCCACCCCTGTTTGTACCCCAGTCACCCCCCACCCCCAGGGTGCACCCCTGTGCCCGTGAAAAAGAAAATTCATAAACTCAACCTTATGAAACATCTAAAGTCCCACCTCTGTTTGTACCCTAGTCACCCACCGCCCCCAGGGTGCACCCTTGTGCTTGTAAAAACAAATCCATAAACTCAAACTTATGAAACACCTAAAGTCCCACCTCTGTTTGTACCCCAACCAGCCCCCCACCCTCGGGGTGCACCCCTGTGCTTGTGGTAGAAAATCCATTATATCAACCCTATGAAACACCTAAACCCCCACCCCAGTTTGTAACCCAACACCCCCCAGGGGTGCCCCCCTGTGACTATGAAAAAGAAAATCCCTATACACACATTTGTCCCTGGTGTCTGTGGCCAGGACAAAGACATCCACTTCTTCTTCCAACAGTGGGCGGATCCTAGATGATTATGGGAGTGGCAGAATGCATTCTCTTGTGAGTTCAGTGTGAGGGAGGATCCTTGACACCCTGCGCTCACAGGAAGTGAGTTTATTCTGGTGAGCAGTGTCTTACATCCACGGTCGGCCTAAGAGTTGGGCTGTAATTTGTTGACACTGCTGAAACATGCATGTCAAGTAGACATGTGCGATACGTTGTCGGAAAGATTCGTTATTCGAATGGATTTTTGTTATTTTGAGATTCGGATACATCCAAATCTCCAAATGACAGAAATGACGAATGCAAACGAATCCAAATTTCCGATAACAAAATTTCAGACGAAATTAATTAGTGGTAGTCTGTGCGAATTTTTGCTCCAGGTGAATTTACGTTGCAGCAATGTGACATTAGACAAAAGGGGGAAAAAAATGTAAAAGCGTGAGGTCCTCCTCCTTTAGATGGGGTAGGAATGTTAGGAGGGACACCCCCCCCCCACCCCAAGTTAAAAATAAAAAAAAATTGGTACTAATGTCACTTTGCTGCCACGAAGATTGGTCCAGAACGAAAACTCATACAGTCTACCGCTAACGAATTTCGTCCGAATCTGAATCCCGAAACAAATTGACTTTCGGACCCAAATCCCAAAAAACGAAATTACAAATGAAAACAAAAAGAAACTAAGCTAATTCTTGTCCGGTGCACATGTCTAATGTCAAGCCAAAACCTTCTAGGAAGAGGAAATGGGTTAGAACCCTTGTCTGTTTTTTACTGCAATGGGATAGAGATTTCTTCTTACTTCCTGTCCTGCTGACAACAGTTTAGCAGACAGGAAGTGAGGGAAAATCTAAGATGTATAAAGTTTCTTGCTTGACATACAAAGTTTCTCAATCTATGATCCAATTTTCCCTTCTCTTTTCTATCTAGTTGTAGAAGAAACCCCAAAGCCAAAATGCCAGACCGGAATGGGATCTCCTCTGCCGAGTGGATATTTCTACAACAATATTTGGCAACCCGTCTACTGCAGCATGACCACCTACAATACCGGGGAGGACTTCCTTAAATGCCTGGAGGGGAAAAAACTCTTCCTTATAGGAGATTCAACATTGCGCCAGTTCATCATGCACTTTACAGAAGGCATCAAAAGTAGGGGTGTGACTTCAAGTAACTTTATATGGTGTATTGATAAAGAACTTGCAGAACCATTTGTCCTGCCAAACTCTGTGAACGTTCGTTCTTGTGAATGGAGGCAAAAACAAATGTATATTAGTATATTTTCTTTTCAGGTCGAAAGTAATATTAGGAAAATACCATAGTATGGCCACCAGATGGAAGTGAGGAGCATGGAAATTAGATATTTATTACCAATGCTCCTCAGCTCCATCTAGTGGTCATAATGTGGTATTGTTCTGGTAATTCTTTATAATTACACCCACTATGTCTTTGTTGCTGAAAAAATAATATGTAAGTTAGAGAGACACTATCGTCTTACCCATGCAGGGCAAGTTAATAATGTCTTTGGAAAGGTCATTCCCCGACTCCCTTATGCAAACCTCACCCGCACTCACTCACAGCTCTTTCCTGAATCCGAACTTCGTTAATTTCAGATGAATTAAATGATCATTACAAACTAAAATTCGTTGCAGAAAAGTGACATTACATATTTACTTTGTTTCTTTTAAATTTCTGATACCACAAACAAAAAAAATTGCAATTTTAAATTGCAATAGCCAATAACAGGATGGCTATTGCTCCGCCCACAGCTCTCCCGCTGGTTGTGTTTTGTTTCCGAATTAAAATTACATTTATCAGAATTTCGTTATCAAACATTTGGATTCCTTCAGATTCATTATTTCTGTCATTCGGAAATTCGGATGCATCCAAATGTCCGAATTTACTGAAATTCATACGAATTTCAAATCAGAACGAACGTCTATAAACTAGATGGATGTGGAACTTACGGAGATTCAATATAGAAATACAGATTCATTTGTAGTTTTGACCATAGATACCATTTACGCTGTTTGCTTGGAGTCTCGTCAGCCACTAACACTTGTGTTTGCTTCCTACTGGTCAGGGTGGGTCGGTTGGCATTTGGCCCTGGAAGCTATGAACATGGAAAAGGACATTTACGTCTCCTACAAGAGACACGGCTTCCCCCTGGAACATCCAAGCTTCTACTACTTCAAGGAAGACATGTACACCAGCCGGCAGATCGACCAGCGTGCTGGCGGAAAGGACACCATATTTGTTATAACCTTGGGACAGCACTTTAGACACTTCCCTATCAAGATTTTCATCAAGCGGGCGTTGAACATTCGCCGAGCGGTAGAACGCCTCCTCCTCCGCAGCCCGGACACCAAAGTCATCATCAAGTCAGAAAACACCCGAGAACTGCAGGCTCCGGTGGAAATGAAGGGGGACCTCTATGGCTACCCCCAGTACCTGGTGCTCCGGGAGGTCTTCCAAGGAATCAACGTGGGTTTTGTGGACGCCTGGGACATGACGGTGGCAGTCGGCTCGACGATCGTTCACCCTTCCGGCCACACGTTTGCCAGTATTATGAGCCTGGTGTTCAGCTTTGCTTGTTAATAAAAGCTGTTGAGACCTCAAAATATAGGCTGAGTGTCTCCGGTCCTTACAGTGGGCATTTCAGTAAATTTAAATAGTGCACATGGATACATTCCTGACGTGTCACAATACCCAGCAACAGTATTATTTTTCAAAAAGGCTCCAATGTTTATGATTAAAGTGCATTCTATCTATCTATCTATCTATCTATCTATCTATCTATCTATCTATCTATCTATCTATCTATCTATCTATCTATCTCGTATGATAACTGTTCTAAAGGAAAAGGTTCCTTTTTCATAGAAGCCAATCTGGTCTCCTTTTTCATATTCAATTTGGAGTTTAACATTGGCATTTTGATCATCTGTATATTTGTAATTTGTTTATAGTGTTAGGTTTAATCATTCCTATAGATAACAAGAACAGTCTGTTCAAATTATTCATACACAAAACACAGAATAATAAAAACTAGGGCTGCGAAAATTAACGAATAATTCCTCGATTAATCGTTAATTTTTTTTGATCGATTAAACTTTTTTTTTGATCGGCACTCACCTCTCCGTCGGCTTCCGGGTCTTCTGGGAGTTCCTCCCCCCCTTCCCCAAGTGGCTCTGTCGGCTAACGAAGGGAAGGGGGGAGGAGTCCGTTGATGTCGATGTCCGTGACGTCACCGAACTCCTCGCCCCTTCCCTTCGTTAGCCAACGGAGCATGGACGGGCGGAGGCGGGCTGGGGCGGAGCAGGTGCCAACACGGGAAATGACTCACCGAGTCATTACATGTAATAAAAAGTGTAGGCCGATTGTCTCACCTTGCTATTTTGCAAATCCTTTGGGTATCAGCTTAGTACCATCATATGATGCTAGCATTCTAGTAGGTTCAGCTGTCACAGTATTAGACAGTGAATTATCATGTGCAACTGGTAGTGCATTAATCCCTGCTCCAGTATCAAGCCTGAACCTAACTTCAATCTTTTCAGTCTTAAAAGGAACATTTCCTTAGAGAAACTCATTTTGATAATGCTAGGTGCTTGGCTGTCATTCTTATCCTCTTGCATTAGAACTTTTAGTCATTATCCCAGCATGCAGCTAAGGACTTTACTCTGACTGATAGAGTTCATAATGATTCAGGGACAGTGGGTCAGCATAACAGTCTGGTATCTAGCATTTTCAAAAGTAATTTAGCAATGGCAACCCCATATTTCTCTTATAGGAGATATAAACTATAAATAACAAAAATCTCATATTACCTTTACCATGTTAATGTAATTTTAGAAGTCATATTCAAGCTTTTCAACTCACTAAAATAATACATGATGATGACATAAAGGTCCATGTTCAGGTACTACCTAATAAAGTGGGGACAACTGTCCCTGTCTGTGAATTGCTGCGCTGGGAGGACCCCTTCCCTTCGTTAGCCGACGGAGCCACTTGGGGCGGTGAGTACTTGTTCTGCACGAGCGCCAGCAAAGGCATTGGCCTATACACATACAGCACAGCAATAAAGTAATAAAATGAACTAGCATCACACTAATCCAGCACGTTATTATTCTGAGTTGCCCCACTCAAGCGGCGGCCATATTGAGTGGGGCACGCGAGATTAATAACGTGCTGGAATAGTGTTATCCTAGTTCATTTTATTACTTCATTGCTGTGCTGTATGTGTATAGGCCAATGTAGTTGGATCTGTATGTGCGTTATAATTAATCGAAATTAATCAATTAAAAAATGTTTTGATTAATCGAACACGAAAATTTTAATCATTACCAGCCCTAATAAAAACACATAGTAACTGCGGTCATTATACTGACAGCGATCCATCAATCTCTGTTTTGCTGCCGACATACATTTTTTAAATTCAATCTTTTTTATTGAACAGGGTTTTTCAAGAAAATAACATAACACAATCACTGTGGAGATCTTACATTCGAAGGTTTCATGTTGCATATAACATAGATAGAAAGATACAATTCGAGCACACGTGCTCACATGTTAAGTAAGCATCTCCAATGACATCTATACACTCTTTATATCGTGATGTGGAGTGAAAACAAGGGGAGGAACAAACAAGAAGGGAAGACAAAGGAAGGAAAAGGGGAGCCAAGCAATCGAGACCCGCAACACATAATTATTACCAGATTATGGTTTTGAGATGCCATCACCCATGCCAGGACGACCAGGCATTGTACAATCGTTTTGTGGAACCATCTTGGTATGACATAACCCTCTCGTATTGGCAATGTAGGTTAACTATAGCTACAGTTTCGGACACATTTGGTGCAACTAAACTTTTCCAATGGCGCACCACGGTCAACCTCGCCGCTAGCAGGATGTGAGATACTAGGATCCTAAATTGAGGTGGGAAGCTTTCGATGCCCAACGAAAGGATCGCTAACTATGGCGAGGGCGGCACAATACATCCCGTGGTCTGTGATATCTTCTGGAATACCTGGCGCCAAAAACTTCTCAGACATCTACAATCCCACAGGATGTGGTGCAAGCTCCCTATTCGTCCACATTGTCTTCAGCAGTCTGATGTGGTGGATGGATACATTTTGCTAAGCTTGAGAGACGTAAAGTACCACTGTAGGGCAATTTTATGCCCCAGGGTCCATAAGTCCGCACATTTAGTAGCCCTGTGAGTGTATGCGAAAGCTGCAGTCCATTGCTGAGGTGAAAAAGAGGACTGGAGGTCCCTTTCCCATTGTTTTATCGGGCTGGATTTAGTGAACACTAATTTATTATTTAGAGCTCCATAGAACAGTGATATCCCTCAATCAGGAGCTTCCGTCGACTGGGACCCTCTCTTGCGGGTAGATGTACGCCAGTCAGAGGTCATCTTGCTAGGAGACACATCCGAGCGGGAGTCAGAATCATGGGCAGGGGGAATCTTCCACTTCTCCAGGAGTGTCAGGCCATGTTCCAAGGAAAACAGCGTGTAGGACTCTCCCTCTTGACACTATGAGTTTGGCCGGGTAGCCCCAGCGGTACACGATTTAGTGGCTGCGCAGCGCTCTGGTAACTGGCCCGAGCCGCCTCCGAAACAGCATAGTATGTTGGGATAGATCTGAGTAGAAATGGAAGCGGGAGCATCTGTCAGGGAGTTTGGACGGATCCCTCACCAGCCTAAGGAAGCGGTCTTTTACATGGAAAAAGTGCACCCGCATCAGCACATCTCTTGGTAGCTTTTCTGATATATCCGGCGGCTTAGGCAGGCAATGTATGCGGTCAATGATCATTTCCATTTTAGGAGTGCCCGGCATAATTTCATGTATAAGGCTCTGTTCACACCTAGGTGTATCGATGATTGCGCGTTTGTCACGCATTTCTTGACGCGCGTTTTTACCTCAATTCGCGGTAAAAAACGCGCGACAAACGCGCGTTACCGAGGGCTACTTGGGTGTGTCCCAATGGAACCGCGCAACAAAAACGCCGCAAAGAAGCTCATGTACCTTTTCAGGCGTAGCCTTTTTTGTAGCGCGTTCAGACGGGCTGAAATACGGCAAGGTGGGACCCATACCCATAGAAAACAATGGGATTTTCATGTTTGAGCGTTTTGTAGAGCGTTCGTAGAGCGTTGAACGCGCTACAAAACGTACAGGTGTGAACCAGGCCTAAGATCTTGCACATATGACATCAGATCTGCCTGGGCGACCGATTCAGGAATGCCACGTATTTTCACATTGTTGCGGCGAGACCTATCTTCCAGGTCAGCCAATTTGGCCTTCATCCACTCATAGTCATCCTCCCTGTTGTTGTGGGAATCGACCAAGTCGTTGAATGTATTGGCAAACTCCCCCATCTTATCCTCAATATGTGACACTCTATCACCCACTTGTTGTAAATCAGATTTGAATTGGGTGATTAAGGATTGCATATCTGAGTTCAGCGAACTCCTTAAGGATATCAGCATGTCCCTAAGTGTGGAATCTGAGAATGGCTGGTGTGATATGGGGTAGGCCTCAATAGGTGCTACTAGTACCCTTGTGTCATCCAGGGACGAATTAAGCAGGCTCACCTCCCTCTGATCATCTCCAGGGGATGTCATCCGCTGTCTTGTCAGATCTGGACTCTGGTCAGCAGGGGTACCAGGCTGGGATGACCCAGAAGAGGAGGCTGCTTCCCCGTCGGGGCCCCGCCGGATATGCATTCCGTGGCTGGTGCTCGTCGTTGGTCTCGTGCAGAGGAGCCGGCGCCATCTTGGCCGCGCCGCCATCCCGAAGGACCGAAGAAGTCCGTCAGATTCTGCGGCCGCTTGCCCCTCTGTTTTTGTGACCGCTTCATCCTCGGGGACCAGAGGAATCAGAGGAGGGTTCCGATGTAGAGCAGGTAGGACCTTTTCGTTGCTTTTAGCCACCTCGAGGCCCGTCGCTGCATGGAGCTCTAGGCAGAAGCGTCCACGCAGTGCGCCAGCAAGCCACGCCCCCCGACATACATTTTTTGAAGCATTTCTAAAGGATCTGAAATGCAGTGCGTGACTTTTAAATTGCGCTGATCACTGTCAGCTAACATTTATTATTGTTTTTGCTGTGCATTAAAGTTGCGCTTATATCTGCAGCCTGTCAGGTTCAATACTATATTGTTCATTGGCTGGCCAGTAAGCAAGCAGCTTGTTTAGGCCGCAACCTAAGAGAAATCGACGAGGCAGATTTTATCTTTAAATAAACATTTGAGTGTATTATCGGAGAGACAATAGCCACAGATATTGTTCAGTGGCTGGGCAGTATGAAAGCAGCTTGCCCTGCCCTCCCTTTTTTGAAAACCCCATACAACCCCACTCATAGAATGTTTATACTTACCAGCTCCTGTTGCGGACCGCCAGTGGACCTCAGACAGTCCAAATCCCAAACTGATACAACAGGGGGATAGAAGGCGCATTGGACATCGGGGGGTCTACACATATCGAGACTGTCTCCCCTCCTCCCAGTGATGACTCTCCAGATGCCTAGGCGCATACTGTAGACCTAGACAAGACCCTTCCCCCACTGGGCAACAATCTTACTAGCCCACGGGCGAATGTGCTATCACGGGAGGCTTTATTTATTTCTACAATTACTTTAGGGTTGTACTACTGTTAATGTCTATGTGATGTTTTTATACGGTGGCTGCGTCCACTCCCTTTAAACTGGGGAATTACTGCCCTATGTTCTATACCAATAGGTGTAACCAAAACTTGTCAAATAAAAGAATTTATAAAAAATAAAATAAAATATGAAAGCAGCTTGGTTAGGCCACAATATAAAAGATGGAGAGGCAAGACAGGTTTTATCGTGAAATAAATATTAGAGTGCATTATCTGAGAGACAGTAGCCACAAGTATTGTACAGGGGGTGGGCAGCATGTAAATATCTTAGTTAAGCCCCTTTTAAAGAGGAACAGACAAGGCAGGTTTTATCTTAATATAAATGTTAAAGTGTATTATTTGAGAGACAATAGCCACAAATGTTGTCCATTGGCTGGTGCAGCTTCAGATAGGAATACCAGGCAGTAGAATGGAGGATGGAAATTCTACAGCTGGGGGAAGAACAGGCAGCAGCAGAAAGTTTAGCGTAGAATCCTATGGCCATACCTATGACCAACCACCTTACCCAAGCTCAAGCACTCCTCCAAACCTCCATTAGAGGTGGGTGTCAAAGCCTGTATAAGCATACACAAGGTTAATTATGCCATACCCTTGAGCTAAGCAGCTGGCTTTTTAGATGTTACCAAACTTTATGTATAGTCATTAAATTCAAAGTTATATGACAGATGCTCACTGCATAAGGCAGACGCCAGACAGTTCTGTGGTCCCCTGTGCGTCTGGGCTCCATAGCAAGTGCATGGTGAGCTGTGACTGTTGTTGGATATTTGATTTAGCGACCCCTCAACTCTCTAATCTCCATCTCAAAGTCAGTTCCCCTAGTGATACAAAATCTAAATTTTTTCTATCATTTCATCAAAATTTCAACTGCTATGGGTACGTTCACAAATCACCATGAACACAGACAGCACAGGGATCCATGAGCCCCCCTAACCAACACACTGTTGGCCAATATTAAAAACTGTTCTTTGAAACCTGTGAAGATTTTCTGCATGAATAGTTTAATGGAACTTTTTTTCTATATATAGGCTCATCTCTGTTTGTCAATCAAATTTATTTTTGCTTGGTCAGCAGTTGACTGGGAGGCCTAAAAACCTGACTCTCGCAGGTGCCCTTTGGTGACTCCGGTTGCCACCGGGAAGAATATAAAATTCTGGACCAATGAAGATAAAGGGAAGACATCACAACCCATTTTTTAAACTTTTTTTTCCTGCTTTAATTAGAACACAGACTGCAGTAAAGGAATGTGCAGAATTCTTATCTTTATAGGGCACGCTTGTGTTTTATCTGTCTTGTCATAAAATTTTTATGTATAAAGGTAAGGGTTTATGTCATAAAGAATACATTAGCTGCGTGACCACACACTTGTAAAACACAGCAGAAAAAGCACATGGAGACAGACTGGGACACCAAATTTCAAAGTTGCAGTCATACAACAGAACGAGTCTAAATAATCGCCGGCCGATTCAATGCAAACAGCAGCAATTTCCAATCCTGGACCGTGCAGACACACAGCCTCTGGCACTAGAAGCGGCACCCCTCTGCTGGGATTACCTCCTTTGTATAGAACATTTATGTACCTTTACAGGCCAATTAGGTAAGACCAAAATTGAAAATGTTATTGCTTTGCCCCAATTTTGTAAAAAACATGGTAATTTTACGCGGTCTCCCTGTTTGGTGAAATGCATTGGTCGTCCGTGGGAAAGTTGAGATTAAACTGTTTGTAAACCAAAATCATGATCTTCTCTCATTTGCTCCCTTTTGGTACATCAGTACCTGACCTCACAAATGGTCCAACATTCCCATAGACACACTCCTAAACCTTGTGGATGCCTTCCCAGAAGAGTTGAAGCTGTTATAGCGGCAGAGGGCGGGCCAACTCAATATTGAACCCTACGGACTAAGACTGGGATGCCATTAATGTTCATGTGCGTGTAAAGGCCGGCATCCCAATAATTTTGGCAATATAGTATATGTAAATATGTATGTAGATATACAGAAACTGTGTAAGATACCTGTATATTGCTCTGATACAGGCTGAATAATATAAAGGAGAAATGAGCATCAAACACTTAATGAATGGGCAACAGGGATGTAATATTCCACTTACCTGTTAACTTTTAGAAAATCGAACGAGAGTCCTAAAAATTTTTACGTACCAATTTCTACTGGTGTATGACCGGACTTAAAAGGGAATCTGGCAGCAGTATGGTTTACAGTAGTCTGTATCATACAATGATGTAATTCAATCAGTTAGATGGAACACAACCTTAGCATTACACCATGGATCCACCCAGTGGTGTATTTTGGTTTGGGGCTGCCCTAGGCAAGAAGAAACTCAGACAACCCCACGCTAAATTTGTCCCACCCCTGTTTAGGACTTTTTGCGTAATCTGTCAGTTGCTGTATCCAGCGCACACGCTGTATCCAGATTTTGACATGTTCCGCTAGTAGCGTAGCAGGAAAGCTGGGGTCTCAAGTGGAGTCTGCAGGGTTTCAGGTAGTGTGTGCAAGATCTGTGGTGGGCTCTGCGGGGTCTATGGTGAGCTCTGCAGGTCTGTGGGGTCTTAGACTGCAAAGCCTACCTGAGACCCTACAGAGCCCCCCATAAGCCCTGCAGTGCCCCCCTGAGACCCTGCAGAGCCCACCACAAATCCTGCACAGGCCCCCTGAGACTCTGCAGTCTGCAGATCTGTGGTGGGCTCTGCAGGGTCTATAGTGGGCTCTGCAGGGTCTCAGGTGGGCTGTGCAGGATCTGTGGTGGGCTCTGTGGGATCTATGGTGGGCTCTGCAGGGTCTCAGGGAGGCTTTGCAGAATCTGTGGTGTGCTCTGTGGGGTCTATAGTGGGCTCTGCAGGGTCTCAGGTGGGCTGTGCAGGATCTGTGGTGGGCTCTGTGGGATCTACGGTGGGCTCTACAGGGTCTCAAGGGTGCTGTGCAGGATCTGTGATAAGCAGTGCAGGATATTGGCAGAAGCACCGATGAGCAAGGCGGGAGCAAAGCACAGCTGCTGAAGGGAAAAGGAGGAGGAGAGAGACACCGACTGATGCTAGGAGGGGGGTGG
>NW_017307355.1:582394-588873 GCF_000935625.1 Nanorana parkeri
TGATGGGGGTAGGGGCTGAAGGAGGAGAGAGACTCCGACCGACGCTGGGGGAGGGGGTGAGAGAAAGACACCGACTCTAGGAGGGGGAGAGAGAGACACTGACTGATACTGGGGGGGAGGGACACCAACCGACGCTAGGGTTGCCACCCATCCGCTTTTACCCGGACAGTCCGATTTTGGAGTCTCGTGTCGAGGTGTCCAGCCAGCGGGTGCCTAGACACAAGACACTCAGCGCTTTAAATTTTCTGACAGATGCGGCTGCCGAGTCCCTCGCAAGCATGATCTCGAGTGCCCGTATCTGCCTGAAACTGGATCTACCTCTCAACTGCAGGCAGCCTATGCCTGTTGATAGATGTCCACAGCTCAGAGGAAGTTCCGGGTTTCAGGCAGACACGGCCGCCCAAGATCACGCTTGACGTGGACCTCCTCCATCTCCCTGACACTGTGCTGCCCACCTCCGGACCCCTGGTGAGACACCATAACCCAGACAGCCCTGAGAGTCGCACAGCCTACCTGAGTGTTGCACAGCCCACTTGGGTGACGCACAACCCACCTGGGTGACGCACAACCCACCTGAGAGCCGCACAGCCCACCTAAATGTTGCACAGCCCACCTGAGAATCGCACAGCCCACCTGAGTGTCACACAACCAACCGGAGAGTCGCACAGTCCATCTGAGTGTCGCACAGCCCACTTGAGAGTCGCACTTGAGGGCCCGCACAACCCACCTGAGAGCCCGCACAGGCCATCTGGCCACCTGGAGACATCAGGGCACCAACCCGGAACAGCACAGAGTATGTAGCTTCATATTATTTTGTATTACTGTATAATGTATTGCTGGGATTTGTAGTCCTCTATAGCTGGTCTCCTTACTCCGTCCCCTGGCTGCCTCGCCTCGCTCTCTCCTCTATATTCTCCCCAAAAAAATTGCTGTGCACGGTGCTAGAGTGTTCGGGTTTCACTTGAAGAAAAGGTAGCAACCATAACCGATGCTGGGGGGGAAGGAGAGAGAGAGAGACACGGACCGTTTGCAGACAGTATGATCAGATGCATGACCAATATGGCAGAGACACTGTGGATCTTTACTTTTTAAATTAAAGGGGCGGGGGGAGACCAACGCTGGTTGTCACCCGAGCAGAGTCTGTGTTACCTGTTCGTTGTCACCCCAGCAGAGTCAGTGTTACCTGTGCGTTGTCACCCCAGCAGAGTCAGTGTTACCTGTGCGTTGTCATCCCAGCAGAGTCAGTGTTACCTGTGTGGTGTCACCCCAGAGGTGTCAGTATTATCTGTGCGTTGTCACCCCACCCAAACGTGTTGGCTTTGCGATAAAGTCTTTTTTTTCTATGTGGAGTAAATTTGCATCTGGGTGATTCATTTTTTTGGTGTGGCTCTTCAACCTCAGATTATCTCAGTTACAAACCAAGGAGACAGTGGAAATCTTTCAGTTTGGAGAAGCCGCCAAACCCAAGCTTCCAGGAATCTGGGTCAACTTCTTACATACCCTCCATAGCAATAGGATAAATGTAAGACCCACCAATGTTTTCATTCACCTTTCAGGCAGTGTCAGTCTACGCAGCTCTTGAAATTAAGCACACAGCTATTTTTGTGCTGTACTGATCCATCCCAATCTCAACCCCAATCTCAATCCTAACCCCCATCTCAAACCCAATTCCAATCATAACCCCAATCTCAAACCCAATCTCAACCCCAACCTCAGGTCTAGATTTACTTTAAAGTGGAACTGTAGGATGGCAAAATAATGAAATAATTGTCGAACCTCTTCATGGTATATGAAAATAAACTCAATGCAGTTACCTATTTATTTTGTTAGAGATAACAAGTAGAGGCTTCATATTTTCCCATGTCTGCAGCCTCCTGGGATGTCCACATCATATATCCTAGAAGGCTGCTGGCACTAACTCCAAGCTTTCACGAGATATACCTGTTCTCGCTATAGCTTGTGTACTTATCGCCATAGCATCATAACGTGACTCCCTTCACTGACATTACCAATACTGTGGCAATGAGTAACTAAAAAAAATGGCAGCCAGATCTCATGATCTACCAGACTACTGTAAAAGAGCGAAAGTACTACATGGCACCCAGTAACTCCAGAATTGAAAATGGTGGCATTGGGAGAAGCCGGGCAGGAGGAACACTTCTGCAGCAAGCCAGATATCAGTGGAGTACTCTGACTTGTAACTATGTCTTTTTAAATTGAAATATTCTAACATTTCTTGTAGTGCCTAAACTAGAATTTCATCAGATTGGTGCAAGGTCTTCTTTAGGTGCCCACATTTTACCTTTAAGGTGTCTCTATCTACTTTCATATCTCTTCCAACCCTTTTACTGCCTGTTACAGATCCTGTAATTAACATATACATTAATACTAGGGTTGCTGACCTAGATCCAACGCCTGGGAAAATTTGTACTTCCTATTAGAAACAATGCAACAAGGAACATTTTCGTGTTAATGTCGGTCTATTACAATATAGTAGAGCTCCGGAAGGCAGATAAAGTTATACTTCACTTTGTTTATTTGACTTTCCATTAGAAGGTGAGCAGGAGCAGTGGATGGACTTGGACCACTCAACAATAAGGTAATTATCATTCATACATTTGGTTTTAACTGAAGCTTTTCATTTATTTGTGTCCACAACATAAGGACTGTGTCTCACTAAAGCCCCAATCAGTTAGAAGCCTGCCCTTGGATAAGGAAAAACATTGAATCTGGTTGCAGGGAGCTACACAGGCAAGGTTTCATTTTGGACATTTTGTTGAATAACAATACACTTGGGAATGCTATGTACTGTGTTGTCCTTAAAGAAGAACTCTAGGAATTTTTAAAAATGTACCGTTCCAGTGGGGCTACGGTGAGCTCGGACCGCCGCAGGACCAAAGATCAGATGAGTATAACTCCTATATTTGACCCCCCTGGACCAAAACGAGTTCTTCTTTAAAAAAATGATTACCAATGTATCATGTGTTGATGATTTATCCTAAATATGACCGAGTGAAATGACTACAGATACCCCACAATGAGACATTTGCAGTCAATTAAAAGCCAAAACTCTGTTTTTGGTTGTTGTAATGAAATGTAACTATGGGCCAAACGTGACATATATGATGCAGTTTGTTAAAACATTAAATTGCAACTGAAGCCAAAACTAGTTTTCCCCATTAGGCAGATTCGCCCCCCTATCTGTCCTGATGACCGATATCACTGAAAGTGATCCCAAATTTTGGGTTGAACAGTAACAGATGGGAAAACTTTCGATTAGTTCTGGTGACTCTGCTGACCACCAGGGATTTCCCTTACTTTGGAGCAGTTTTATTTTCGTTGACGATATATTTTTTCGGGTTTTTTTCCGCCATTTGGCCGTTTTACCGCAACAAATGCAAAATGAAAACGAAATACCAGAGCAGTTAATGGGATGAAAACGATGATAAAAATCTGGCGAATTTATATCGGTGAACGAAAATGAAATGCAAATCGGACGGACGATTGCATGATAGGTACCGGTTCCCTGAACTCTTCCACTTCCCGGCTGTAGGCAGACGTGCACAATTCAGCATACTGTGACCCAGCGGGACACCAGCTAACACAGCATTTGCTGCACAGCCACAAGCCTCATAGGAGACATAATGTCGGCAGGGAGAAAGAGAGGAGAAGATGTATGGATACATTTGACATCTGATGCTGACGAGAACAAGACCCTTTGTAAACCATGTGGAGCGTCAATCACTGGTAAAAACACAACAAACTTGAAACGACATTTGAAGATTACTCATCCTGAAATTCATGCAAAAGGTAAGCACGGCACACTCATATGCTCATGGAGATACTTGTAGCTGTCTCTATGCTATGCAAGCAATTGTGTATATGACCCACCCCCCAATAGTGTCAGACTGAATTTCCTGTGAATTTTGCATTTAAGAAAAAACGGACGGACAGCAGACTCGCATCAGCAGGTTGCCGTCTCATGACGGCACTTTTTCCTGCTCGTGTGTGCCCCCTAGCGCGCGCGTGGGCAGGAAAGACCCGCTCGTTTTTACAGCTGTTAACAACTGTTTCACATATAACCGATCAGCGGCTCTATAGCCGCCGATCGGTTGTATGGCACGATTTTGTCGCCCCCCTCGAGTGCCTCCGCTCCCCCCTCCTGACCCCTCACCTTCAATCCCGGGATCCGCTACCCCATCTTCGGCCCGGGACTGGCTCGGGAGGGCGTCAGGAGGTAGATGGGAGAGAGATCAGCATCTTGCTCCTTGCTGATCTCCCTCAATTCTGTTAATGCAGAAGTGATGTGTATTATATTTATCTGTCAGTCATCTGGCTGCTATAGCCTGAGAGAAGAAACTGATGAAGCAGATCTCTGCTTCATCAGCTTCTTTTGGGGTCCCCAGGTGACATTAGGGGTACTAGAGACAATTGCGCAACACATGTTACATATCGCCGTGAACGTCGGAGTGAGAGCAATCGCTTTAGGGCCATCAATTACTGATAACACTAAACTAATGAGCGGTGAAAGCTTTTTTTCTGGGTAATGTATTTTTTTTTAGGTTTCGTGCACGCATGCGCAATTCTAAGGCTTGACATGTTTGGTGTCTTTTTACCCGACGTGACCCCGTCTTTTATATTTTACCAAAAAATTGGGTAATAATAAATGTTTTAGAATTTAGTATAGGGGAAACAGTTTTTTTTCTCATTTTCTGTAAATTTTGCTTAATATAGTAAAAAATAAAACCCCCAGTGGTGATTAAATACCACCCAAAAGAAAGCTGTACAGTGTATCTGTCCCCAAAAAAGGATATAAAATTCATATCAGTACAGCGTTGCATGACGGAATAAATGTCAGTACCGCGGCGCTGAATACTGAAAAATGGCCTGGATGGGAAGGGGGTCTAACACCCCGAACTTCAAGTGGTTAATACCAGGTTAATGGAGGTTTACTCCAGGAATATATCATGAAATGGGTTTGGAAATTCTAGAGAATTGCTTATATAATTGCATTACACTAAAAATAAACCCATTCGATTTTAGTCGACTAAAACTAAACCTATTCAGATGACTAAAATGCGACTAAGAATAAAAATCAATTTTCGTCAAAAGACTAAAACTTAGATTAGTATGAAATTTGCGGTCAAAATTAACACTGCTTTGGAAGGGATCCTTCTCACTTATCATTGTGGCTATTGGGCAGGAAGTCCCAATGGGACAGATGGCTGAAAAAAAGCTGATAGGGGGTTTATAACCTTCCCTTACTCTATTCAGAACTAAAAAAAAAAAAAAGTTTTGGCTTCAGTTTTACGTTAATGGAGGCTAGTAAGCCAATGGATCTTTGCCAAAAGTCTGTATTAGATACGTGTTATCTTCCCCTTATTTCTCTAATTTCTCTAGCACAGCAATCAGGCCTGACACAGAGGTTGCAGTTTCCACAAACGTGTTGGGTTACCAACCCAGCAGCAGTCTTTGTTTTCCTGAGTCCCCACGTAACATATTTTGTCACTTGTTGATCCTGCCACTGATTGATTTTCCACTCTCCTGACAACACCGTTTGTTCTGCAGTGCAATCACACAGCAGCGTTGTCACCCTGTGGACAAGGTAGATTTAGATGGACTTTTAGTTTTAAATGGACTTCAAGGGGCATGCTAATAAACCGCACAGTGAACAGCTCTGCGAATGAGATTTGTAGCTTGTTATGGCCACTAGATGGAGCCGATGAGTATAGAAACACAGACAGAAATAAAAGTGAGCATAACCAGCATCTGGAGTGATCATTCTAATAACCCCTCAGGATCCCTCCATTTCTTTTCAGTCCATTACTTACTTTGTTCAACAGTACCAAACCCGGCCATAGCTGTGCAGTAGAAGTCGCCTGAGCCCCCATTGCTCGGCTTTTGGAAAAGGTTGGTATGCCGGGTGCTCCCACTCTATAAGTTAACTCATGGAGCCCGTGGGTACCCACTAAAATTAGATAAGAGAGTTCAACCTATAGGGACAGTTCCTCCTATAGAGAGTTCAAATAATAGAGAGCTCATCCTATAGAGAGTTCAACCTATAGAGAGTTCAAATAATAGAGAGTTCTTCCTATAGAGAGTTCTTCCTATAGAGAGTTCTTCCTATAGAGAATTCAACCTATAGAGAGTTCAACCTATAGAGAGTTTATCCAATGGAGAGTTCATCCTATAGAGAGTTCAACCTATAGAGACAGTTAATCCTATAGAGAGTTCATCCTATAGAGAGTTCATCCTATAGAGAGTTCATGCTATAGAGAGTTCATGCTATAGAGAGTTCATCCTATAGAGAGGTCATCCTATAGAGAGTAGAGAGTTCAACCTATAGAGAGTGCATCCTATAGGCATCTTCAATAAGTAAGTGTACAAACTTCAGGATGGATCTGGTTATTAGGAGTGGCATAGAACTTATAGAACATCAATATAGAAATACAGATTTATTTTTACTTTTTGACCATAGA
>NW_017307355.1:588921-590415 GCF_000935625.1 Nanorana parkeri
AGCCTTTCCCATACTCTACTGAACAAGAAGCATTTTTATTTCAGTTAGTGTTGCTGTTGTACATTTACCCTCACTTCCTGTGTAGTGAAAGCTTTGCAATTGTACAGGAAGTGAGGGTAAAGCTCTCTAACAAAGCACTGAATATAAGTAAAGATCCTTCCCTGCTCTATCCAAAAAAAAGAAAACCCACTTTAAAACATTGGAGAGAGCCCTCCGCACACCTCACAGCAGTCCCGGCCAATTTAAGGGTCATGCTTTCTACCTTGAGAAAGGGACCCTGCGTGGTTCCGTAACGTCGGTTTCTTTGATTTCTATGACGCCTTTTGTCCAATAAAAGGACATGTTTGCTTTTGACTGCTGAGTGCTGGTGATTCTTTGCCTTCCACTTTAAAACATGTCTTCCTCAGAAAGCCCCCGACAAGCTCCCTTGACACGTGGCTGCATTTGCCTGGAACCCAAGTGCAATGTACGTGTAGAAGTCTTGTGTGATGTGTTATGACAACTTCATTTCATTTTTTATGATCATTTTAAATAATTGCTTAAACAAGATTCAATTAAACACCTGTAAAATAGAGTCAACCATTTATTTTCCGACAAATGTGCTTCAGTTACAGCTCTCCATCAAGTCTGGGCCAGCGCGGGAACGACGCGCATGGGACCCGCCTTATAAAATTATTTTTTATTAATATGGAAATTTATAAAGATCAGAGCAGCATCTAATAAAAACTGAAAACTCGTCCCAGCCTGTTCTAAGCGTCCTTCATTTCCTCATTCATACGTTTTATATTTATAGTTTTATATCATATATAAGAGTTGGTAATCAGATTTACAAAGTTACTTTTTTTTATTATTATTTGCTGTATCCGGGGTCGGCAAACTTTGCCACATCAAGTGCCATTTTTACAAGCATCAGACAACCAGTTACATAGTTACATAGTATTTGAGGTTGAATAAAGACATTAGTCCACGTCAGGGAACAATAGTATGCCAGGTTCCGGGACAACCCACAGCTCCTACCTCTGCCACTGGCCACATCTGGAGGGCCCTCCTGGAATTCACACAGACCTTGACCTTGGGATAAGCACTTTCTTTTTTATACCTTTATGAGTGCGTCTTTAACTTATATACACCAATCAGCAATAACATTATGACCACCCGCCTAATATTGAATAGGTCTCCCTTTTGCTGCCCAAACAGCCCTGACCAATCAAGGCATGGACTCCCCTAGACCTCTGAAGGTATGCTGTGGTATCTGGCACCAAGCCATCAGTAGCAGATCCTTTAAGTAAGTTGTGAGGTGAGGCCTCCATGGATCGGACTTGTTTTCTAGCACATCCCACAGATGTTCCACTGTGGTCAACACCTCAAATTCGTTGTTGTGTTTCCTCAAGCATCATTTTATTCTTTGGAAAATATAATGTTTTGGGGGTTTAGGTACATTTCCATGTATAATGCTGATTTGGGTGGGCTTAAAGAAGACCCCTTTCTTGTAAT
>NW_017307355.1:594966-595260 GCF_000935625.1 Nanorana parkeri
AGGGTTGAGCGTGTAGCATCGCTGAAGGGTGACGTTGTCTGGCATCAGGAGTGACAGTTGAAGTCTCAGGTGTCTTGCAGTAGACAGGTGTTTGGGTTGGACTTGGTTAAGAATAGCAGCAATGTCATGAGGGGCCAAGAGGGTGAGGCAGTGGCCCAGAACGAGGTCTGAGGTCTTGTCCAGTAGAGCTTGTGCTGCAAAGACCGCTCTCAGGCACGATGGGCCGCCTCTGGCCACAGGATCGAGTTGACAAGAGTAGTAACCAATGGGGCGTGTCCTATTCCCGTGAGACTG
>NW_017307356.1:0-1597 GCF_000935625.1 Nanorana parkeri
ATTCCCGCTCTTACATGGGATTTGGCCGTTGCGTTGGCCCCTTTGTCACGGAGGTCAAGCCGACCATTGATGGGGGAGGAAAATGACCCGAATCTGAAGTCTGAGGTCTCACTTCCCCCCGCGGATGTTCAAGAGCAAGGAGATTATTGGGCTGGAACGGGCAAAGCCGGATACGAATCTGTGAAACAGGCTGTGTCTAAACTGGCTACAATGTAGGGAGTGTAAGTGGTTAATGGATCTCAGCTGCGGATAACAGAGAGTCTTCCTCAAAACTCCACGAGAGGTGCGGGAAATGTCCCCCCTAGGAGTCTATAACACTGAATAACGCAGAGTATTCCTCAGGCGCTATTGGAGATGCGGGAAATGTTTCCCCTAGGAGTCTATAACACTGACTAACGCAGAGTATTCCTCAGGCGCTATTGGAGAGGCGGGAAATGTTTCCCCTAGGAGTCTATAACACTGAATAACGCAGAGTATTCCTCAGGCGCTATTGGAGGTGCGGGAAATGTTTCCCCTAGGAGTCTATAACACTGAATAACGCAGAGTATTCCTCAGGCGCTATTGGAGGTGCGGGAAATGTTTCCCCTAGGAGTCTATAACACGGAATAATGCAGAGTATTCCTCAGGCGCTATTGGATGTGCGGGAAATGTTTCCCCCTAGGAGTCTATAACGCAGAGTATTCCTCAAGCGCTATTGGATGTGCGGGAAATGTTTCCCCCTGGGAGTCTATAACACTGAATAATGCAGAGTATTCCTCAGGCGCTATTGGATGTGCGGGAAATGTTTCCCCCTGGGAGTCTATAACACTGAATGATGCAGAGTATTCCTCAGGCGCTTTTGGAGGTGCGGGAAATGTCCCCCCTAGGGGGTCTATAACACTGAATAACGCAGAGTATTCCTCAGGCGCTATTGGAGGTGCGGGAAATGTTTCCCCTAGGAGTCTATAACACTGACTAACGCAGAGTATTCCTCAGGCGCTATTGGAGAGGCGGGAAATGTTTCACCTAGGAGTCTATAACACTGAATAACGCAGAGTATTCCTCTGGCGCTATTGGAGGTGCGGGAAATGTTTCCCCTAGGAGTCTATAACACTGACTAACGCAGAGTATTCCTCAGGCGCTATTGGAGAGGCGGGAAATGTTTCCCCTAGGAGTCTATAACACTGAATAACGCAGAGTATTCCTCAGGCGCTATTGGAGGTGCGGGAAATGTTTCCCCTAGGAGTCTATAACACTGAATAACGCAGAGTATTCCTCAGGCGCTATTGGAGGTGCGGGAAATGTTTCCCCTAGGAGTCTATAACACGGAATAATGCAGAGTATTCCTCAGGCGCTATTGGATGTGCGGGAAATGTTTCCCCCTAGGAGTCTATAACGCAGAGTATTCCTCAAGCGCTATTGGATGTGCGGGAAATGTTTCCCCCTGGGAGTCTATAAAGTCATGGAGGACACACATTGTATACAGAGTCCAGGGAGGACACACATTGTATACAGGGTCCAGGGAGGACACACATTGTATACAGAGTCCAGGGAGGACACACATTGTATACAGAGTCCAGGGAGAACACACATTGTATACAGAGTCCAGGGAGGACAC
>NW_017307356.1:2816-11179 GCF_000935625.1 Nanorana parkeri
GGCAAGTGCAGAGGGATTCCCGCTCTTACATGGGATTTGGCCGTTGCGTTGGCCCCTTTGTCACGGAGGTCAAGCCGACCATTGATGGGGGAGGAAAATGACCCGAATCTGAAGTCTGAGGTCTCACTTCCCCCCGCGGATGTTCAAGAGCAAGGAGATTATTGGGCTGGAACGGGCAAAGCCGGATACGAATCTGTGAAACAGGCTGTGTCTAAACTGGCTACAATGTAGGGAGTGTAAGTGGTTAATGGATCTCAGCTGCGGATAACAGAGAGTCTTCCTCAAAACTCCACGAGAGGTGCGGGAAATGTCCCCCCTAGGAGTCTATAACACTGAATAACGCAGAGTATTCCTCAGGCGCTATTGGAGGTGCGGGAAATGTTTCCCCTAGGAGTCTATAACACGGAATAATGCAGAGTATTCCTCAGGCGCTATTGGATGTGCGGGAAATGTTTCCCCCTAGGAGTCTATAACGCAGAGTATTCCTCAAGCGCTATTGGATGTGCGGGAAATGTTTCCCCCTGGGAGTCTATAACACTGAATAATGCAGAGTATTCCTCAGGCGCTATTGGATGTGCGGGAAATGTTTCCCCCTGGGAGTCTATAACACTGAATAATGCAGAGTATTCCTCAGGCGCTATTGGATGTGCGGGAAATGTTTCCCCCTGGGAGTCTATAACACTGAATGATGCAGAGTATTCCTCAGGCGCTTTTGGAGGTGCGGGAAATGTCCCCCCTAGGGGGTCTATAACACTGAATAACGCAGAGTATTCCTCAGGCGCTATTGGAGGTGCGGGAAATGTTTCCCCTAGGAGTCTATAACACTGACTAACGCAGAGTATTCCTCAGGCGCTATTGGAGAGGCGGGAAATGTTTCCCCTAGGAGTCTATAACACTGAATAACGCAGAGTATTCCTCAGGCGCTATTGGAGGTGCGGGAAATGTTTCCCCTAGGAGTCTATAACACTGAATAATGCAGAGTATTCCTCAGGACACACATTGCATACAGAGTCCAGGAAGGACACACATTGTATACAGTGTCCAGGGAGGACACACATTGTATACAGAGTCCAGGGAGGACACACATTGTATACAGAGTCCAGGGAGGACACACATTGTATACAGAGTCCAGGGAGGACACACATTGTATACAGAGTCCAGGGAGGACACAGGAAATGTTTCCCCCTGGGAGTCTATAACACTGAATAATGCAGAGTATTCCTCAGGCGCTATTGGATGTGCGGGAAATGTTTCCCCCTGGGAGTCTATAACACTGAATAATGCAGAGTATTCCTCAGGCGCTTTTGGAGGTGCGGGAAATGTCCCCCCTAGGGGGTCTATAACACTGAATAACGCAGAGTATTCCTCAGGCGCTATTGGAGGTGCGGGAAATGTTTCCCCTAGGAGTCTATAACACTGAATAATGCAGAGTATTCCTCAGGACACACATTGCATACAGAGTCCAGGAAGGACACACATTGTATACAGTGTCCAGGGAGGACACACATTGTATACAGAGTCCAGGGAGGACACACATTGTATACAGAGTCCAGGGAGGACACACATTGTATACAGAGTCCAGGGAGGACACACATTGTATACAGAGTCCAGGGAGGACACACATTGTATACAGAGTCCAGGGAGGACACACATTGTATACAGAGTCCAGGGAGGACACACATTGTATACAGAGTCCAGGGAGGACACACATTGTATACAGAGTCCAGGGAGGACACACATTGTATACAGAGTCCAGGGAGGACACACATTGTATACAGAGTCCAGGGAGGACACACATTGTATACAGAGTCCAGGGAGGACACACATTGTATACAGAGTCCAGGGAGGACACACATTGTATACAGAGTCCAGGGAGGACACACATTGTATACAGAGTCCAGGGAGGACACACATTGTATACAGAGTCCAGGGAGGACACACATTGTATACAGAGTCCAGGGAGGACACACATTGTATACAGAGTCCAGGGAGGACACACATTGTATACAGAGTCCAGGGAGGACACACATTGTATACAGAGTCCAGGGAGGACACACATTGTATACAGAGTCCAGGGAGGACACACATTGTATACAGAGTCCAGGGAGGACACACATTGTATACAGAGTCCAGGGAGGACACACATTGTATACAGAGTCCAGGGAGGACACACATTGTATACAGAGTCCAGGGAGGACACACATTGTATACAGAGTCCAGGGAGGACACACATTGTATACAGAGTCCAGGGAGGACACACATTGTATACAGAGTCCAGGGAGGACACACATTGTATACAGAGTCCAGGGAGGACACACATTGTATACAGAGTCCAGGGAGGACACACATTGTATACAGAGTCCAGGGAGGACACACATTGTATACAGAGTCCAGGGAGGACACACATTGTATACAGAGTCCAGGGAGGACACACATTGTATACAGAGTCCAGGGAGGACACACATTGTATACAGAGTCCAGGGAGGACACACATTGTATACAGAGTCCAGGGAGGACACACATTGTATACAGAGTCCAGGGAGGACACACATTGTATACAGAGTCCAGGGAGGACACACATTGTATACAGAGTCCAGGGAGGACACACATTGTATACAGAGTCCAGGGAGGACACACATTGTATACAGAGTCCAGGGAGGACACACATTGTATACAGAGTCCAGGGAGGACACACATTGTATACAGAGTCCAGGGAGGACACACATTGTATACAGAGTCCAGGGAGGACACACATTGTATACAGAGTCCAGGGAGGACACACATTGTATACAGAGTCCAGGGAGGACACACATTGTATACAGAGTCCAGGGAGGACACACATTGTATACAGAGTCCAGGGAGGACACACATTGTATACAGAGTCCAGGGAGGACACACATTGTATACAGAGTCCATGGAGGACACACATTGTATACAGGGTCCAGGGAGGACACACATTGTATACAGGGTCCAGGGAGGACACACATTGTATACAGAGTCCAGGGAGGACACACACTGTATACAGAGTCCAGGGAGGACACACATTGTATACAGAGTCCAGGGAGGACACACATTGTATACAGAGTCCAGGGAGGACACACATTGTATACAGGGTCCAGGGAGGACACACATTGTATACAGGGAGGACACACATTGTATACAGGGTCCAGGGAGGACACTAGACATCTGCGATTTGTATGTATCTGAATTACATAAATAACGAATGCAAACGAATCCAAATTTCCGATTCATTTTTTTGGGCTAAACTTTTGTTTTTTGGATGAAATTTCGTTGCAGCAAAGCGACATTTGAGAACGAAAAAAACTTTTTTCCCTCTTAAATGTCACTTTGCTGCAACGAACGAACGAAGAGGAAAAGGAAACGAAAGCGTACGCAGACCACCGCTAACGAATGTGGCCCGAATTCCGAAATAAAGCAAAATCCGAATCAAAACGAAACTCATTTTTTGCTGGTGCACATGTCTAGGGGACACACGATGTCGTGGAAGCGGTGGCGTAACAATCGCCATAGCGACCCAGGCGGCCGCTACGGGGCCCGGCCAGGACACCCCCCCTGATGCCGTGCGGACCGCCTGGGTCGCTATGGCTTCGAACGCGCCGCTGTTCAGATCACTGTCAGCCGCTGCTGAGTCAATGAGAACTAGCAGCGGCGGTGGAGGAGGCTGGACCCGGCAAGGGAGGAGGAGGCAGGGTTTCGAGTCCTGTACGTGGTGTGTCCGGGTTTTCGGCTTGCCTGAAACCCGGAAAACAGCACATACAGGACTCAACACTGGAACTGTCCATGTGAATTCCGGGACCGGTGGCAACCCTACTGATGTCTATACTAGTAAATGATCTTTTGTACTCCAGTTGGCCTTTATGGCTTTTCTCCCACCGTCTCTCTTTTAGTGATAGCTACTTCCCATTATTAGGCGGCTGACAAGATGAGCTCCGGGACTACGAAAAATAGTTTTCTATACTTCCTGTAATGCTCTTCTATCCCCCTCAATGGGAGTAGTAATGACCCCATTTATAAGGATATACAGAACATGGACACATCACGAGGTCATGTTCACACTACGAGCGCCGTGTCAGATTCCTCGCATCGTCTTTCAACACGAGGCGGCCCAACGAAGTCATCTCGTGGAGTCACGAGGCCGCCCAACGAAGTCCTCTCGTGGAGTCAAGAGGCGGCCCAACGAAGTCCTCTCGTGGAGTCACGAGGCTGCCCAACGAAGTCATCTCGTGGAGTCACGAGGCGGCCCAACGAAGTCCTCTCGTGGAGTCACGAGGCGGCCCAACGAAGTCCTCTCGTGGAGTCACGAGGCGGCCCAACGAAGTCCTCTCGTGGAGTCACGAGGCGGCCCAACGAAGTCCTCTCGTGGAGTCACGAGGCGGCCCAACGAAGTCCTCTCGTGGAGTCACGAGGCGGCCCAACGAAGTCCTCTCGTGGAGTCACGAGGCGGCCCAACGAAGTCCTCTCGTGGAGTCACGAGGCGGCCCAACGAAGTCCTCTCGTGGAGTCACGAGGCGGCCCAACGAAGTCCTCTCGTGGAGTCACGAGGCGGCCCAACGAAGTCCTCTCGTGGAGTCACGAGGCGGCCCAACGAAGTCCTCTCGTGGAGTCACGAGGCGGCCCAACGAAGTCCTCTCGTGGAGTCACGAGGCGGCCCAACGAAGTCCTCTCGTGGAGTCACGAGGCGGCCCAACGAAGTCCTCTCGTGGAGTCACGAGGCGGCCCAACGTAGTCATCTCGTGGACCAACGAAGTACTGATGGGGTGGTCATAATAATCTGGCCACTCAGTGTACAGTCCATATACACACAACACAAGGCTGCGCTCACACTACGAGACGTTTCTCGGGGATGCAGTTCCTCTGAGCTCCACAAGGTGGTGACCTCACCTATACCGAGACAGGAAGTCTCTATGGAAAACAAAAAACAGGAAGTGATGTAAAGGACAGTGTCGTCGGGTACAGACAGGAAGTTCTAGGTGAGAGGTTGGGAGGAAGTAGAGAGGAGACACATTACTCGAACTGGCAGCAGATGAGGTAATATTTCACTTATCAACCTGAACACATGAGTATGAAAGAAAAGTAATGGTGAGATAAAACATTGGGGGGTTTTCCCTGTAAATGTAGATTCTTTCCTTTCTGAATAGATCTCTGATGTAGGATGAAGTGTTCTAGAGAAACTAACATGTCCCAATGATCTATATACAAGCGTGTTTGATACAATGAATGTTTTATTATATATTCAGATTGGAAACCTCTGGGACTATAATGATATGAAAGAAGAGTATAAAGAGGAGGATGAGGAGTATGGAGTGATGAAGGAGCTTTCTGAAGGACACAAGGATCTCTACAAGAACATTATGGTGGAGCCACCTAGTAAGAGGAACCCACCAGAGAGATGTCCCCGTCCTCTGTATTCCCGGGATTCCACACAGGAAGATCTCACCATCCCCCACCATGATCAGGTAGATAATTACCAATTATTATTAGTAGTGATAATTACTAGTATCGGTGCCGTACTCGCCCAAATGCTCCAATACTTACCTACTATATCGTAAGTTCCGGTCAGACGGAAGATATCCCGCTGACCGGCAGTGCCGAGGGAGCATGGAGCCGGCTTCCTTCCTCCAATCAGGAAGCCGAACGGTGGGTTATGACCAGCCTCCCGGCTTCCTCATTGGCTAGGAAGGCGACTTCACTTGTTGCTAGGCAGCCTGGCTTCCTGATCAATCAAGAAGCCGGGTGGCACCTCATGACCCGGCGCCATGCAGCCTCGGCAAGTGAAGCCGGTGTTCTTTCGATAGAAAACTGGCTTCCCAGGCAATCCGGAAGCGGGGCAGCTGGTCATGATTCGCCGCTCGACTTCCTAACAATTGGGGCATAAGGGGAGTTCTGGGAAAAATGGGTGCATCCCTCATTAGTAGATATGATTTGTACACAAGCGTGTTTGATACAATGATCGATTTATTATATATTCAGAGTGGAAACCTCGGGGACCATAATATCGAATGGTTCTGAACTCCTATGTCCCTCAGTAGATTCCAAGAAACGGTAAGTGCCAAAATCTGACTTTGCCATTCTGTTGGTTTAGGGTGAAGATCTGATGAAGGTGAAAGTTGAGGGTGACGTAGAAGAGACGTATGTGAGGGATGATCAGCGACATACGGAGGAGGATGGAATGATGAGGACACTCATAGAGGAGGACACTCCTACAGAGATCAACACAGGTGACCCATAATATATTCTTCTCTTACCTCTGCTCTGTTCCTGCACACTGATTGGTCCAGAGTAAGCCGGGATCTGAGTGATATCAGCCAATAGTAGGTTGGTAATGCTCAACTTCCTTTACTTCTATCCTGGGCAGTATTAGGTTAGATGTCACTCCTAGTTAAACTAGTACAGCTATGAGAACACAGATTTCCAGGTTGGTTCCTCTTCCTCGAGTCGACGTCTAGCTAAATATTAACAGAAACTCTTATTATCAGTCCTGCTGAGGTGAAAACTAAAGAGTAACAAAGACCGAAACCCATCCCTTCAGGATAAAACACTCCTTAAAGCTCCCTCCAGTGCTGCTTATCACCAGAAGTCTAGGCCTGTGGTCACTTGTTCTGTGGTGAAGGGTCTACAAGTCTGAACTTTGGTCCTCTTGTTCCTCAGAGATCACATGACCCAGTGCCTAGGCTTGTGGTTGGGTGAAGAGCATGCTCCTCCCAGTCCCCATTGGCTCCTCCTCTTCTGACAAGGCTGTATAAATGTAGTAGTGATCTGGGAGGAGGACCAAAGGCTCTTTGACTATAGAGGGGAGGAGTCCCGGCTGGTTGGGACCTCCACAGAGAACATCTGCTCCCTCAGACCTCCTGATCCAGATGGAATGTTGAGTGAAGTCATCTAACCCTCTCATATCTCTCCATCATGTGTTTCTATGTTTCCAGGACACGCCATGGAGAAACCCTCAAAGGATCCTCTGACTTTATCTCCAGGTTGTAAGATGGAAGATGAGGACATCACAGCAGATTGTGCGGGAGAAGAGACAATGAGCTCAGCTATGGATGGTGGACTTCACAGTGTGCATAGAGCATGGAATCCCTCTGACTCTGAGCAACCTCGTCCTGTGGGGGATGGTGCCGGCATTCAGGAAAAGAGATTTCCCTGCCCCGAGTGTGGGGACATTTTTAGATTTAAACTCAGCCTTTCTGTGCATCTGAGATCTCACAATCATGAGGAGGTTCATCCCTGTTCTCAGTGTGGGAAACATTTTCCTTGTAAATCACATCTGGTCAGGCATCAGAGATCTCACACGGGGGAGAAGCCGTATTCCTGCACCGAGTGCGGGAAATATTTTTCACACAAGTCTTCCCTTTCTGTACATAAAAGATTGCACACGGGTGAGAAGCCATTTTCCTGCCCCGAGTGTGGAAAAAGTTATACACAGAAATCAGAACTTATTGTACATCAAAGATCTCACACAGGGGAGAGGCCATTTTGTTGCCCTGAGTGCGGGAAAAGTTTTTCGGATAAGACCAAACTTTCCAGGCATCAGAGACTGCACACGGGCGAGAAGCCACATGCCTGCCATGAGTGCGGAAAATGTTACACACGGAAAGCGGACCTTGTTATACACCAAAGATCTCACACAGGGGAGAAGCCTTTTTGCTGTCCTGTGTGCGGAAAAGGTTTTTCACGAAAGTCCACTCTTGCTGAACATACATGCCACGCGGCGGAAAAGCTGTTTTCCTGCCCTGACTGCGGAAAATGTTATCCACGGAAATCAGAACCTCATAAACATCGGACATCTCGCACAGATAAGAAGGTCCAAGAGAACTTACCAGTTCAGTCTACAGTTCCCTGAGAGTAATGTATTTCTTACACGGAGGTGGCCTTCGCCTGGCAGTAGAAGTAGAGGGTCCCAGGCGGCCCCAGGCAGGCTCCACATAGGCGGGGCTGGAGGAGTCTTTGGCCCGGAGGTTCAGGTGGCAGAAGGCCACCCCACTGGAAAGGTAGTGTTCCAGAGCCTGTTGGCACAGTGTGCTCCGGGACTGGGTGTCACAGTAGCTCTGTGACTCTGTGGGGAGCACCAGGCAGACACGGTGTGATAGAAGCATAATACTCTGTAATAAAGGACTTGCTGATCAAATGATATCCAGATCCTCATACAAAGCACCCAAAACAAAGTTAACCAAACAGGCAATGCAGTACGGGAGGGAGCAGTTCAGGTCCCAGGAGGACAACCAGTTAGAGCTGACTGGAGACAGCTAATGCCAAGTGGTGTAACAATCGCCGTAGCGAACCCAGGCGGCCGCTATGGGGCCCGGGCACAGGGGGGCCCGGCCAGGGCCGCCTGGGTCGCTATG
>NW_017307356.1:11538-13850 GCF_000935625.1 Nanorana parkeri
GGCGGGGCCCGCCTAAGAGCAACCCCCGCCTCCTCTTACATCACTGGCCAGCGACCTAAGAGCAGGCGGGGGACGGAAGAGGAGGCGGGGCCCGGCGACGGAAGAGGAGGCCTTTCTTCACCCTCTAAGTCTAGGAGAACCCTTTCTTCACCCTCTAGGGTTGATATTGTGTTGCCATGAGATATAATTGCTCCTCTAGCAGGTGGAGATTTAATTCTCATTAGTGTGATAGATCTGATACAAACGAAAAAATCCTGTCTAAGCTGTGGGCTATCTACGGAACGAGCCGGTAGACGGAGTTAAGGTGGCCATACACTCTACAACCATCGCAAGACCTTAGTCTTGCGATGGTTGTAAAGGAATAAAAAAAACGTACGATCTGCCTATCTTGGACAGGCAGATCGCACTCTCGATCATCGCAAGCCCGCCCTCCTGAGGGGCGGGCTTCCGATGACCGCAATGCTGAACGGGCAGTGTGCGCGTGCGCACACCGGCCCGTTCAGCATTTGTCTTCCGAGCACCGTTCTAACCAGCCGAGAATCGTACGATTCTCGGCTGGTTTTCGAACATGCTGGTTCGACAGAAGACGTGCGACCGTACAGTAGAAACGGTCGCACGTCTCCGTTCACACTGCTCGATTATCGTACGAAAACCCGATCGCATACGATTATCGTACGATAATCGTGCAGTGTATGGGCACCTTTAGAGAGTCATCTCTTTCATTGAGGAAAAATCATTCAAGCAGCTAATAGCCGTATCTCGGTTTTCTGTTTGATAGCAATATCTCGGCTTGCGGTTGGTATTCTGTGTTACAGTTGTAACCTATAGGTGAACCTAATGGGTCACTTCTAGTTTTTTTGTGTTGAAAGTAAAGCCGAGGAACAGTTCATAGATTATTTTAAAGACCTCTCTTCCAGATGGATACTCGTCACAGTTTCATATCATTTGAAAAAAAGGGTCCATTGGACATATACTCAGTAAAAAAAAAAAGGCAAAGGTTGAAAACTGTGTATAACTCACGGTCTTTCCGAGTCGATCATTGAAGGAGCCGGTTTTTGGATGCTGCAGCTGATTCCCGTTTGATCCTGTTTCACATAGGGATCTCTTATCCAGTGTAATTGTTTGGTCCAAGGGTTGTGCAGTAGGTACTAACCGGTTTTCCCCTTAGTTATAGTATCAGAAGCAAGAGGAGTTTAGCAGGTCATGGTGTGTCGGTTTAGGAGGACATGCCGGTGTAAGAAAATATCGGCATGGTCCTCGGTGATTAAGGGTCTTCCACACAGACACAAACGTCGACGCGTTTCACCCCTCCTACTGGGGCTTCGTCAGGACCATGCCGATATTTTCTTACACCGGCATGTCCTCCTAAACCGACGACACACAGCAGAACATTGCCCAAAGCATCACACTGCCTCCGCCGGCTTGTCTCCTTCCCATAGTGCATCCTGGTCCCATCTCTTCCCAAGGTAAGTGACACACACGCACCCGGCCACCCACATGATTCATCAGACCAGGCCACCTTCTTCCATGGTCCAGTTCTGATGCTCACATGCCCATTGTAGGCGCTTTTGGCAGTGGAAACGGGTCAGCATGGCTCCCCCAGCAGGGGACCTTAGCAGTCAATTTCCTTCCTGGGACCTTGCAGACAAGGTGGGTTTTGTCACCAGACTGGGAAAGGTGTCACCTCACCTGGTGTGTATTTTAATGTTCAGAATGATTAAAAAAGGTCATATGTCATAACTCCTCCCCATACATCAATGTCATAACTCCTCCCCCATACAGCATATGTCATAACTCCTCCCCCATACATCATAAGATCGTAGAACCTCCAGGGAAGGAACGGTGACACAAAGGTGAGCTGACTGATACCAGACACGAGGGTTCTATCATACAGTACGGAGGAGTTCTGATCATTGGGTCTCTTTATGGTATTTCTGGTTCTGTTAGCTGTAGAGTGCCGGAGTTTGGGCTTTGCGTATAGCAGAACAATAGCTGGAACCAGAACCATCACTTTCGGATCCATTGTTCATAACTGGAAAGAGTTATGAAGGTTAAAAGATTGTCAATAGAAGAATTATACCTGAAGACAAAAGGTGTTCATATTCAGTCTCCAGCCCCTTCCATCTGATTGGCTGATCTCAGGGGGTGGGGTTCATATTCAGTCTCCAGCCCCTTCCATCTGATTGGCTGATCTCAGGGGGGTGGGGTTCATATTCAGTCTCCAGCCCCTTCCATCTGATTGGCTGATCTCAGGGGGTGGGGTTCATATTCAGTCTCCAGCCCCTTCCATCTGATTGGCTGATCTCAGGGGG
>NW_017307356.1:15192-21119 GCF_000935625.1 Nanorana parkeri
TGTGTGTGTGTGTGTGTGTGTGTATGTATGTATGTATGTGTGTGTGTGTGTGTGTGTATGTATATGTATGTGTGTGTATGTGTATGTATATGTGTGTGTGTATGTATGTGTGTATGTATGTATGTATCTCTGTGTGTGTGTGTGTGTGTGTGTGTATGTATGTATGTGTGTGTGTGTGTGCATGTATGTGTGTGTATGTATATCTATATGTGTGTGTGTGTGTGTATGTGTGTATGTATGTAGTATGTATGTGTCACTTTGTAATCTCTCCTTTCTCTAGCCTCCTCTTTCTCTGCGCGGCCGGTCTGGGGATATTAAACATAAAATGAATAATCTGGTTTGTGATTGCTCTACAAGAACGCAGCGATCTGAGGAGACTGCTGTGTGTGCGTTGTATGTGTCTAGTCCATCGATTGTATGATCGGTGCCTTGAAGCTCAGTGGCAAGTCATTGCCGGGCAGGGATCTGTGTGTCTGATGTTGGTGGGCAATGGAAGAAGCGGGGACACCAAGGTTCTAGCTGAGAGGACAGCTTGGGGGGAATCTTACTGGGCGGAGGAAACCACTTAGACTGCCACACAACCATTGCAGTACACTAGATTGTATGTGAGATTTCCATCTGCATGTGTGTGTGTGTGTGTCCAGCCAGGTTGAGTTGGGTGAGTCTCCCTCCAGTGGTGGGCAGCGGTAGTGCAGGAGACTGTGAGTGGCGGTACTGACTCTAGAGGTAACTGTGACTGGTTTAGCTAACCTGTATCTGCCAGTGAGAGTAGTGTGTGTGGTCTGCAAGGCCCGTGTGCCGGTCTGCTTGAGGGCAGCGTGTGCGGACTAGGAGCGTCCAGGGAAAGATTCCCCACAAGCCTGGAAGCAGGGCCGGTGCTGCCACTAGGCAAACTAGGCAGCCTTCTGGGGCGCACTGCTGCCTAGGGCTCAGCCTTGATCCCTCACCCTCCCTGTACCCGCCCACTAAGCAGAGGAGTGGAACTGAAAGACAACTTTCTCTCTCAGGTCCGCTCCTCTGCTCAGTGGGTGGGGTTTTAATAGCCAGTCTGCTATTGGCTATTTCCAATTAAAATAGCCAATAGCAGTCTGTCTATTGCTCCCGGCTGCTTACATCCGCCAGTCACCTGCGGAAGCTAGCCGGCAGGAGAATGGGGCAGTGCCGGGGGAGGTGGCTGGTCTTGCCTAGGGCGCAAAATAGTCTAGCACCGGCCCTGCCTGTAAGTTGCGGGTGGTGGCAGCTGAGATTAGTTCATTTGTGTGTGTGTATTGTTGAACGGCCTTGCCTGCGGTCTGGGAGTGCTCGCGAAGATCTACCAGTGCTCTGGAAGACTTCCTAAGGACGGATATAGCCTGTGCATAATCTGGCCCTTCCCGCATCCTCGTGCCCCCTCAGTGCCCCTCCCCCAGCCCGCCGTCCCTGACAATGGGTGGCAGCAGTGGGGTCGTCAATCATTATTTCCCGGATCTAGTGAAGACAGATAGTGATTTTCCAACCCTCTTACCACCCAAATAAGTCATGTGACCGCCTTGGAGTGGTGCGCGTACGTGTCAATCTCTAATAATAATAATCAGAATGATCTTCACACGCTTACTCTTCAACCCCAATACAAACCTCTCTATATTCTATCTTCATTAACCTTGTAGAACTACAACCCCTCATCCCTCCTATGAGGTTTCATCAGAGGTGACGGTCTGGGAATCGGTGACGCCGTTAGACATACCGGGCTCATTGCAGTCTGCAGGGGAAGTTCGGAGGACAATAAATCTTCACTCGTAAGATAGATAGTCACGGAGCTAATGACAGAAAAGAAATAGGCGGAGGGACTACATGACAGGGCGAACATGGGAACAGGAAGGAGGGGTCAAGGTCAAGGCACTTACCTGATTGGCCGAGTGATAGGTGGTCTAGAAGGGGCTTCACAGTAGGATGAGAGGGCGGAGAATTCCTCCTGGTCAGTTGGGAATTAGCACACGGCGAGGAACTTCTCCCTGTCCCGCCCCCACTTATTATACATTTAGTACTTGGTGTTTGGGTTCTCGCCGGGGTGACATGGTTCATCGGTAGGGTATGGTGGCGCTAAGTTGGTGTTGGTGAGGACTCGTCTCTGGTGCGCAGTCCTGGTTGTGGCGGAGTCAGCAGGCATGCTGACCAGTACAGTATGGGGTGGAAAGTGTCTCTGCAACAATCCGGTGGTTGTCCATGAGTCGGTGTCTTGCGGCTAGGGGCCTTGTGGTTATGCGGAGATGGTGACATTAGGGGCCTTCACGGACCTCCAGCCATATGTGTGTGTCCATGCATTTATATATATATTTGTATAGGAGGTGTGGCCGTGTGTGCATAGTTAATTGTTGATTACATGAATCTAATGTTTAAGTATATTGGTTTACGTTATGATGTTTTTGTAATAAAAGGCTGCTACAGCCAGTTATACCAAAAATGGTGTGCTCTGTTATTTGGGGATTGTAGTTATTGAGGGGAGGTGGCGTAGCAGGGTCTTTTGGTGCAAGAAGGAACCTATGGCGTGCCCTAGTCAAGATAATACGATACTTCTTCCTGAACAGGAGGATCTGTGACTAGACCATCCCGAGGACTGACTTTAACCCGTCTATACAGGAAACATCACAGTTTAGCTCTCTTAATCAGCCCCCCTGATGGGGCCCCCATCTCCACCGGCCTCCATAGTGGTCACGTGGGCTGCTATGGCTATTGTTACACCACCGCTGCACTCCCGCTCTGCCTGTCCCCCACCACGTGACTGAATGAGGCGCAGACAAAAGTATGTATAAACGCACACAGCACAGGGCCGTGTTCACGCTACGAGACATTTCTCGGGGCTGCAGTACCTCTGAGCTCCACAAGGTGGTGACCTCACCTATGCCGAGACAGGAAGTCTCTATGGAAACAAACAGGAAGTGATGCAAATACAAAAAGGAAGTGATGTCAGGTACGGACAGGAAGTTCCGGGTGATAAGTGAGTTGGGAGGAAGTAGAGAGGAGACATTGCTGGAACTGGCAGCAGAGGAGGATAAGAGACTTTATAATATCATAGTTCCATCGTTGTCCATTATTGGGTCCCAAATTCTTCGGCCCCTCATTACCCTCAAATATTCCTCTCTTAAGTCTCTCAAAGTGATTACACTGTGCCGAGATTTTCTTTAGATTTCACTTATCGACCTGAATACACGAGTATAGAAGAAGAATGACGGTGATATAAAACATAAGAGGATTTCGCTATGATGGTTAAATCTTTGTTCTATGAACGGAGCTCCGATGTAGGAAGTCTTCTTCAGGAACCAACACGTCCTGGAGAGACCATCTCCTGATCTCCCCCCCCCCACACACAGAGTTCTGTGGTTCCTCCCGCTGATCTCCACTTTACTACGGGACACGGACCAGAGTCACGGTATAGGGACACGGACCAGAGTCACGGTATAGGGACACGGTAGAATTACATGGTACATGGATGCTGTGCATGGCATGGTCCAAAAACAGCAAACACTAATCTGAACGTGCCTGAGCACAGGGAACCGTTCTTCAACGGTAGAAACTAGGGATGCCCCCATACTAGCATTTAGGCAAGTACTCGTACTCGCCCAAATGCTCCGATACCAGAATATATTCTTCTCTTATCTCTGCTCTGTTCCTGCACACTGATTGGTCCAGAATAGGGCGGGATCTGAGTGATATCAGCCAATAGTAGGTTGGTAATGGTCACCTCCCTGTACTGATACCCGCCCTGGGGTTCAGCTGGCAGTATTGGGTTGGGTGTCACTCCTAGTTCCGGTAGCACAGATATGAGGACACAGATTGGGCCTTTCTTAGGTCGGTTCCTCTTCCTCCAGCAGACTTCGAGCTAAACATAAAACTCTATTATCAGTCTTGTTGGGATGAAAAGTAACAAAGACTGAAACACTTCTCTTTCCAGGAGAACATACTTCTCCAAGCTCCCTCCAGTGCTACTCATCACCAGAAGCCTAGGCCGGGGGTCACTTGTTCTGTGGTGAAGGGTCTACAAGTCTGAACTTTGATCATCTTGTTCCTCAGAGATCACATGACCCAGTGCCTAGGCTTGTGGTTGGGTGAAGAGCATGCTCCTCCCAGTCCCCATTGGCCCCACCTCTTCTGACAGGGCTTTGTAAATGTAGAAGTGATCTGGGAGGAGGACCAAAGGCTCTTTGACTATAGAGGGGAGGAGTCCCGGCTGGTTGGGACCTCCACAGAGAACATCTGCTCCCTCAGACCTCCTGATCCAGATGGAATGTTGAGTGAAGTCATCTAACCCTCTCATATCTCTCCATCATGTGTTTCTATGTTTCCAGGACACGCCATGGAGAAACCCTCAAAGGATCCTCTGACTTTATCTCCAGGTTGTAAGATGGAAGATGAGGACATCACAGCAGATTGTGCGGGAGAAGAGACAATGAGCTCAGCTATGGATGGTGGACTTCACAGTGTGGATAGAGCATGGAATCCCTCTGACTCTGAGCAACCTCGTCCTGTGGGGGATGGTGCCGGAATTCAGGGGGAGAAGACATTTTCCTGTCCTGAGTGCGGGGAAAGTTTTAGCTCTGAATCAACTCTTTGTGTTCATCTGAATTCTCACACTAGCGAGAAGCTATATTCAGATTGCACACAGGCGAGAAGCTATATTCCTGCCCTGAGTGTGGAAAGCGTTATACACAAAAATCTGAATTTGTAATACATCAAAGAACTCACACAGGGGAGAGGCCATATTGCTGCCCTGAGTGTGGGAAATGTTTTTTAGATAAGCCCAGACTTTCCAGACATCAGAAATTGCACACGGGTGAGAAGCCACATGCCTGCCATGAGTGCAGAAAATGTTATACGCGTAAAGCAGATCTTGTTATACATCAAAGATCTCACACGGGGGAGAAGCCTTTTTCCTGTTCTGGGTGTGGAAAAGGTTTTCCAGGAAAATCCACTCTTAATGAACATCAGACATGTCACACAAGGTAAAGGCTGTGTTCCTGCCCTGAGTGTGGGAAAAGTTATCCACGGAAATCAGAACTTTATAAACATCGAAAATCTCACACAGATAAGAAGCCACTTTTCTGACTTGAGTGAGGGAAATGTTTTTCAATAGAAGCCTTGTACTACTAATATATGAATCTTATTTTCTTGATGGTACAGTGCAGGACACAGGCAATTCATAGACGATTGGGTAATATGCAGGTATCATCAGGTGACTGGATACTGTCCAGAGCTCTGAGGACCCCCCTTATAACCCCTCCCACTCCATGAAGTCCTCAGCTTTTTGCTAGTGCCCATAGGTGATGGACGTCTCTTCTCTGCTGAGGGAGATGTGTGGTCGTTTAGTGACCTCTTGATGATGATTTCTTCACTCTATTATTCCTAACTGTGTTCAGCCACAACGGCCACCTCGCAGTTTCCGGATCAGTGCTCCACGACTACAGCTTTGCGGACTATCTGGACCCCACGCTACACGGACAACGATGGGCCGGCCTGTAATGTCACTTCAGGCAATGGATCCTACATCTGGTGACCACCTTGGCACGTGGTGCGATGCATTAGCTGCATGGTGCTATACAGGTCCCTGAAGACCCTCTTCCAGAGGAGGTATGCCCAAGTGAGCGAAGCCGAGGTTGGTCACGGTGTGTGGCTGCAGACTCTCCCGGAGGCAGGGTTTGTTGGCGGGTGGTGAATCCCCGATTCCTCCCGTGCTTTTCATGAATTTCAATGTACCTCTATCACCCCTGTGTCGAGAGGCTCTGGATCGTGCATTGCTGTAGCTACCGTGTTTCCCCGAAAATAAGACAGTGTCTTATTTTATTTTTTCCACGAAAAAGACACTAGGTCTTATTTTCGGGGGATGTCTTACCTGGCTGCAGCTGTCCGTTCTGCCGTCCAGGGAGCCACAAACAGGTGGGCGGGCATGCGTGCGG